>NW_027107242.1:1067017-1070774 GCF_000696795.3 Halyomorpha halys | reverse complement strand
TTATAAATTTCTAAAGTTACAGTTCGTAATATCAAATTCTGACGTAGAATGGGCAATATTGTTGCCTTCATTTATAAAACCTGTTCCAACATAAAATTAGTATTAATAATTATGGAGAATTCAATAAAAATACAATACATCAATTTCTTAGAAATAAATATTTTCGGCCAATGTGAAATTTTACAGCTAAAAATTATCTGTTAATTTAAAAAATTTATTGGATAAATATTTTATTCAAAATTTGACAAAAGAAAAAATACAACAAGAGAAATGGATTTATTAGTTAAAATACTCTTAATACATAAAATTCGGATAGTAAATACTTTTTTCTCTGATGCTTTCATTAAATGACTATATCTAATATTTTCTTTTATCTTATACATTAGTTTACGTGATATCTATCGATTATTTTCTATTTTAGGATTCGCTCCATTCAAGCTCCTTTCGTTTCCAGTTATTTATACGATTATCTTTATCGTATTTCAATCTACTTGGACGGTTTATTCGTTGTGTATCATCATTCAAGAAAAGATCCACAAAGCTCCGAGTTACGACGTAACCTTGTACTGGGTGTCCATTGGTCTCTTCCTGCTGTTGAATTTCACAACACCAATGACAAAATGGATTGATATACGAAAGTTCGTTCATCACGTCAGCAGTTGGCAAGATTTTCAGGTTGGAATTTATCATGATTTTATTACGATAATCGTCCTAAATTTTCAAGGAAAATTATATATGTACACAGGAGAATCCCTCATAAAGGGTTGTCAAAATGAAACAAATAAATATATCAAGTGGTAAGAAAGCACAACTTTGGTGAAATAAAACAGAATAATTGATTTTTTTACTACTATAAAAAAAAAAAAAAAAAAATCGTTCAAAGGTACATTTATGAATCTGTAGATATGTAGAAATGTTATTCTGGTATGTATAAGGAATTTAACTGTAACTAATGGATCCTTATATCCAGTCTGCATATTAATTATATATTATGTTCTTTATTGGATGTTAATTTTCACCTAACATAACAGTTAAATTTATTTTGATGTTTTTCGTTTATGCACTCCTGTCGAGTTCTTAACTTAATCTACCATGTCTATGTTAAGCGGAATGCTCGTATAGTAGGTTCAAGCTAAACTTACAAGTTCTTTCAATATTTCAAATTTTTATCGAAATATTTCATATGCTGAAGTTTGTTATCAAATGCTATGATTGGTTTTAAGTTATTAATAAACCGATATTTGGTAATGCTTTTTTAAAAAATTAATATCTGTGAGATAAAATATATTATATTAATTTTTAATTATTGAAACTAAAGCTTCCTATTTTGACAATTTATATGTGAACAAAAAAACATTTAACTATTACATTTACGTTTTGAAGCTTTCTTGTCCTTATGAAGCTTTATTCATCACTATGTTCATTATTTCTTCTTCTTATGACTACTTTGGTCTATATAATATAATTTTATCCAACTGTAAAGTTTTAATAAATTATCTGTACAGGATTATCTTCTATTAAAATCACACAGTTTTATGAATAAAATTGGACAAAACATGAAGAAATAGATAACATATGGTAAAATTAAATGTGGTTAAAAAGTTGTCCAAATAGAAAGATTTGATTACACTAACAATAATTATAAATGATTGTTTCAATTGTATTTTAATTATCATTGTTGATAACTACAGAAGTTATATTTCTTGTTGACAGAACAATCACCTGGATGCAGAACTAGGTGCGAACCTGTCGCTAACCCTGATGATCATCTCAGTTCTACTCCTGCCAATCGCTTCTGTCTTCGTATACTGCCAGAGCTACCTCCTCACCGACCTTTCGTTATTCGTCATGGTCCCTTACATCTTCAGCTTTATTGAAACGGGGGTTATAATCATTCATTGGGGCGTGGTTCTCTACGAACTACGAATAGCTTCCAGAACGTTGCTCAGCAAAATAATCATGGTTAATACGGAGATAGAATATCGCACTTGTGGATTTATCAATAAAATTATATAATAATATAAATTTTTAAATAAATAATTCAAATATTTATCTTATAAATCCAGAGTAATAACAACATTTCGCTTTATTAATATTGTTCCCAGGCTTGGGGAGCATTTGTTTTACTTCATCTTTTAAATCCTCAGCTGAGAATGCTTGATTCCAAAAAAATTAAAAAAAAAAACTCCTTCATACCTTTCACATTGGACATCTCAAAATAATATTTTTTTTTTTCAGAAACCCCTTTGCTCTTTTGTGCAACCCTCTCATCCTGACTCTGACAATTCACGCACTTCTGACCCCACCTTGAGCAATGTTGTATCCATAAAGAATACTATGTCACTGACAAACATCAGATGTCGATCAGTGATCGAATAGCAAACATGTATACAGTAGTCTAAGTTGAACATAATATGTTAACGCAGTTAGTATCTATCTATCTTCTTACAGTTAAAGTAACAAGAATATTTCAAAATCCCATGTTCACGATCTGTATCACGGGAACACAAAATGACGAATCTCATATGGGGAATCAATTTTATTTAACGAAATATCAAGCTTTATTTTTTGGCACATAATATTATGTGAGATTATTTATAATTATCCAGTTCTATAAAAAAACAAACGAAAAACTATGAAATATTTCTTCATATTACAGTTACTTTTGTTTTTAAACGATGCACAATTCAAATCATATCCAATGCGGTGCGTTCGTGACAGTGACTATTGATTCTCATTTACATAAAACATAAATCACATTTAGAAATTCCTGTTATAATCCATGAGAAATCCACCCCAATCCATGAGTAAAATTATTTTTTCTTCTTGCTCCTTAGTATTCCATTCACATATTTTAATTTAAGATTCGAGCTATCATTCAGAGGAAATCAATACCCAAAATTTAAAATGCTATGGTGGTAGATATGATATAAATAACAATCCCTGTTACCAGGATGGATGCAGACAAATGTCTACCTACAGAAGGACTTGGCTTGAACTGAGCAAACTCGTTTCAGGAGTTGGTGAATCCCTCGGCCACACCGGACTCGTGATAAGTATTGTCCTTTTTACTACCTTCGTCCTGGCGATGTACGCTCTTCTGTCCTCTTTATTCGAGCCGGCAAAGACCTGCAACCACGTCTGGGGTCTTCTCATCAATGCCGTGCTGAGCTTACTATGCAACTTATTTCTATTCAATGCAGCCCATCGAACAACCCAAGAGGTAAGGTATAGTGAGTATTGGTCGATGTTCGACCTCTTGAAGGAGGTGATAACACCAAAACAAAATAGGAAAACATTTCAGGGACACCTGCCTCCTAAGAAAAAAGGGGAGACGAGTTAAAATACTAATTAAATCAAGAAACATTGAAAAAGTAGCTGAAATTGTGGAAAAAAATCTTCCTTTCTACCTTGAGAGATAGTGATGTATCGTATATCGATCAACACTCGCTATAAATGTCCGTTTTAAAAGTAAGATAAGTATGTCTATGACGTAGGCGGGGGAGGGAACAAAAAAAATAAATAAACAGTGTAACAGTCCCTTCACGTTTCATTAATTTCATGGCGTTGCAATAGGCTACAGCTAGACTATAATACCTTAACTGGAATCACATTAATACTTTATAATACCACAAGGTAATCAAAGGAAAAAGACGTACTAAAGTATACATAATACATGAAATGTATGAAGGTTCGAAATAATTTCTATATTTAAAATGACTGATCTACATGACTGTAATAAGGCCAATCTGGACAT
>NW_027107242.1:1064711-1066487 GCF_000696795.3 Halyomorpha halys | reverse complement strand
TATAACCTGAATCCCAGGGCTTCTGGTTGTATATAATCCCACAAAGAAATCCAAGGAAGAAGATGCAAATATTATACATATTCTATTTCTATGATTATGTATCATATTATACTCTTATGAAGGATATGAAAAAAAAGGTGGGAAAATGCAACCCCCACCCACAGTGAACCATTACTAACCTCCTAAAATTCCTTTGGACAATATAAGTATAGCAATTGTTTTTGCCTAGATATATGTACTTATTGTAAAAATATAGTTATATTTAATAAAATAAATGAAGAGGATGAGAAGAAAAAAAAAGGTAGGAAGAGTTGGTCTCACGGCAATTTTAATTTTATCCTCTTTTTCAATGTTCCTCGATTAAACTTATATTTTAACTTGAGTCTCCTACTTCCATTTGAAATAAAAGTTATATATCAGAAATAAAATTATTCTATATCTAAGCCAGTTTATTCATCGAGTTTTATGTAAAATCTCAATTGTAGTTAAATAGTTATAGTAATCACTCCACGATTAATGTTGATTTAAGCTATGTGCACAGGAAAAACTGGATAATACAACTGTGGAATATCCAATTAGTGGTTAAAAAACGTTATTTCATCCGAACAGCACGAGCATAATATAAATTATAACCTTATACCCTAAGTGTATGCACGAAAAAAAAAAAAATAAACGCCACGTTTTACAGGTCGGTCCTGACTTCAGCTGCAAGATTCTTGCGTCGGACCTGACACATTTGAGTCAAGTTGAAATGAACGAGGTAAAAATTTGAAATATGCTACTATTAGTGTAAACAAGATCTTTTTTGAGTCACAAAAGACGTAGAATTAAGACTAAATTTACAACTGATTGTACTATTTGATTTCAGATTTCTTTAATGGTCCAAACAATATCAGCAAATCCACCGACGGTGGAGTATCTAGGTTTCGTGACAGTCAACAGAAGTTTGTTTGTTTCGGTAAGTAGGAGCTATTATAAAAAAACAAAACAAGGAAATCATACCATTCCAGGTGAAAGACGGTAGGCGGTCCCTTGTATAAACATAGAAGTAGAGAATTGCCTCAGTAATTGTATCGAATGAATGCCATCCAAACAAAACGCTTTATGTTTATTTAATTCATTAATAACTCTCTGTACATCTTCAACGGGAGATCAATGAAGTCACCATCACTATTTACTACCAGTGTGACCCATTCCTCTTGTGGTTGCTTATTCCCCTTGAGAAAACAACTCAAATCATCGGTCCATTGATTCTTAATATCTTGATTGTTTGTTAATTGTCCCTTTTTCTTTTAGGGGTATGAACTCCAAGATTAAAGGACATGCTCTACATATTATATCATCTAAAGAAATATCTTATATAGAATGGGTTAGTTCTATCTCCCCTAGCAAACTTTTTTCTAATGCCTTTTTTTACTTTTAGAGTATGATTTTCTTTTCTTGTTATTCGATTACATTTTTCCAAAGATCTACAAATGTGTCTTTTTTGTTCCTTACTCTTCAAGTATTATTGTTTCTATTTGTAAATACCTTCACCAAGGACACTCATTTATTCTGCATGTTCTCTTGATTTTCAGAACCTCTATCTCTGTTTTTTTGCATGCTCCCCAAATGGTATAAGAATCAACGATGATTTCTCAGAGCTTTACACTTACAGTATGAGAGAAATTTTAGTTTATTTAAGGCTCATTTAGATGGCCAATATCAGCTTTAGTTATTCCATAATTATGGTGGGCATTAGTATTTAAGATCCTACTTCTTATTATACCAATAATT
>NW_027107242.1:1060428-1064646 GCF_000696795.3 Halyomorpha halys | reverse complement strand
TATATTTAATTAACATTAAAGACCAAATTATGAAAATATTAAATAACATTTATTCGTTGATTTTAGTCATTAAGTAGTAATACTTACAACCTTGAGTACTTAGGTTAATTTTTAATTTCATAAATAAAAAAATTGTTTCAATCCTTTGCCCTTATCAAATTCTATTTGTACCTGTTAAATTTATTTTTTTCAAGAATTTTGAGTATTGTTTTATATTATTTTATTTATGCACTACTTTTATCTAAACTATTCATTTGAAAAGCTACTTGTGTCTCATCTTATTTATACTGAACTAAATTATATTTATCATTATTTAACTGAATCAAACAAAAAATCTTTTTTTTTTATTTATATAAAAATTGAAACACTTAAGCATAAATCAGTTTGATTTTTAATAATTTCCAGGAAGTAAAAATTACTAAAGATAAACGACTGGTAACAATCAACGGATCGATAGTACTATGCTATGTGCCTTCTTTATAATTACCGGAGTACTTTATTCAGATTATAGAGAAAGGAGTTATGTTCTATTATTCAAAAAGATCTTTCTATTTAGAAAAGGTACTTCAGCTAGCGCGGTGTGATTAAAATTTAATATTACCCTAAGCCCTTGGGATGACCTTAAGTGGATTTATAAAATAAGTAGCTCTTAAAAGGATTTATAAAATATTAGTCACCGATAATAGCCTTTGTAATACTGAGAGAGTTTACAAACAATGACCCAATACAATTCATAATTTAATTGAAATTTCATTTCAGAAAAATAAATAGCCGAAATGGTAGATTCCTTAACAATAATATGAACTTGCTGGACACAATTGTATTTAAAATATTTATACCATCAGTATATTTACTATTCGTAGCTTAGGACGCAATAAAAATTTATCTATATATCTTCTTCAATTATTACAGTTCCAGAAGAAATTATTGACCCTTTTAATATCTTTATTTATTATAAAAACAACGTTTTAGGCTGTTCCCGCATTTCATTTAGGCATTCTCTTAGGCAAGTTCATTCTCTTAATATAAACTATTGCACATTAAAAATTAAAAATAGATGAAAACAATTTCAAGTAAATATAGTTAAGAAATTATACTATTAGTCATTATTTATTATCATTATAAAAAAAGATGTTAGATTAATTAATTAATAATGTTTCAGTCAGTATCAAACTAGTACAGTTAGTATCAACATACTAATAATTAAACCAATTATTAGTATCAATTATAAACTGTATGCAACACCATGCAAAGAGCATATTATATGGATACATTTTTGCATTGTTAGAATTAGTATTATTTTTATGTATATAGTGGTGTTAGTATTGGATACATGTAATTACAATATTGTAAAGAATATAATGTACAGAAAGTTATTTACAAAATAAAAGAAAGAACTATACAAAAAGAGGAAGAAACTATACAAGAAGAGGTAAGAGGAAAGAAATATATAAAAAAAATAGATGCTTCTTAAAGTGCTTAAAAAATGCTTTTTAAGTTTATAATAAGGTGTTAATAGTTGACAGTAGATTAATATGAGGAGGAGGTGGTCGGGCGTGCAGGCAGCCAAAAAAAAAACAAAAAAAAAAACACAAATATACAATAACTTATTTATCTGTGCCGACGTTATAACCTGAATCCCAGGGCTTCTGGTTGTATATATATATATATATATATATATTTTTTTTTTTTGGCTTGGCATGTTTTAGCTGACCGCATCCTCGACCATCTTCTCTTCATATTTTTAAGTTTTGTTTATTTTATAGAAAATAATTGACTATATTTAATCAATTATAATTATTTATTTAGGCATCGTAGAGTAAAGAAAATTTCCTTGCCATATAAAACATATTATTCTCTTTTAATTATAATAATAATATTTTTAAAAAAGTTCATAAACAAAATTTAATGGTCAAAGGAGCCGTAATATTATTTTCAGAGGTAAGAAAACTATCTATATTACTTTTACATCCAGTTTTTATTTACAGAAACAAGGACTCAAACAATTTTTAATTGCTAAACAAATAATTTTTTTTTAATTAGTAAATTAATTATGTTTTAGTTAGTATCAAACGCTGTTACGTACCTGGTGGTCCTCATCCAGTTCAAAGCCTCTGCGCCAGAGAAACCAGTCAAGGAAGAAGTAGTCCAGTAATATAATTGTGATGAATAATTATAGGATATATAATTGCGTGGTACTATTTTACAACAAACCCTGAAATAACTTAAAAATTAGATTTATTATCGTAATCAACTATTTATACAATTTCCAATTACTTAACATGTCGAATGACTGGTTTAAATTGCAGAACGAAATTCAAAACAAATCATAGTCATTATGTACAAGGTTAAACACGAAACATGTCCATTTGTTATTCCTAATGAACTGTCCATTTCACAAATGGTAACTATTCATTACTTGAATCTCTTATTCGAGAAATAATGGTATCATTAATTAGGTTTTAATTTTCTTTTCTTTCTGATATAAACAGTTTTCTTACATCGCCGAGTCGATTCACATTTGCTATTCTATGCTTTACTTCAAACAATAAAGATGAAGAACTTTATTTGTTTAAAATATTTTTTTTCTTACTGTATTCCTTGCTTATCGTACTTTTCAAATTCATTAGTAAAGCCATAATTCAAATTGTTTGGTGCACATCGGAATGAAATATAAAGCACTGTATGATGAGTATGTAAAGATGAGGAGAATGGAATAAGAGAGAAACCCTTTCTCCATCCTAACATCCATACAAGAACTAATATTCAAGCTCCGAAGAAGATATCAACCAAATAAAGTTTCATACCTTACATTAATCACTGTAATGAAATCAAATTTGTAACTAACACATATTGTAACCACTTCGGTTAAACTCTATAACAAATTATTTCATAAAGATTATATGAGAGTAGATATTTATTTCATTTGTTCAGCATGATTGCGATTTATTTCAAATACTCCACTCCATCGATACAAGCAAATTAAAAGTAATTTACACTTCTTTATTCAACCAGCTATACCAGCATATAAAAATTAATTTGGGTAATATCCCCCAATTTTTACTCCAGAGAATACTTGAATTAAACGTAGAAAGTAACCAAGATGACATGGAAATACTCGCAAAGACTCTATTAAGAGAAGAGAAAATAAGCTTGCAAGTAAATGAAGATATATCGTTTCTGAAAGACTTACTTCAATAAATAATTAACGGACTGAGATGGACCAGTATAATACAAGCGCGAACATTTCGCTTATACTTGAAGTCAAGTTTGGATAATGACTGACAAATGGACTGGTACAAATGGACTGGTACAAAACCTAAATAAAAAAAAAGTTTGAAAAAAGTGATAATTTTCGATCCTTAGGGACTTTTCATTTCTTACATAAATAAAAACCTTTGTTAGAGAGAAAGAATGTTAAATATGTACGAGAGGTTCTTTAATGATTTTTTGCTAGCTAAATCATGTATCTTTTTTTTAATTACCTCACTTTCTATAAACATACGGGATAAACTGGGATTAACCAGGACCTGTATCCAGTCTCGGTGGGCCTATGGGTTGAAAATGGCACTGAGTAATCTGTAACCTAAATATTTCAAAAACTGTTCTGGCTGGTCTTACAGATAGCAACATTTTGCTTACACTTCATAATATTATAATTCCGAAACCACTTAACTATTTTTTTTAATCTAAAATAAAGTTCTAAATGGATCTTTAAATTTGATGAGCTATTATTATCACCTGTTTATAGGTTTTGGACCCAAAAAGATTTTTGGAAACTGACTAGTCAGACCAATTTTTTGGTTTTTATTCAATACATAATAAATGTATCAAATTAAAAAAATATATTAAAAGATTACCACTTTCATAATTTAGAATGAAAGTGATTAAATAATCCTAATTTTTTCCTTTTTGGTAAAAATTGTATCCATATTTTTTAATTTTATTTTTTACACAGTAATGTACACTTTGTTAAGTGTCTATACCTCAAATGTAGGAACAATTCCAAAAGCCCATTTTCTGTATTACTGGTATGTAATCGATAGTTCAATTTAATTTACTGATCAAATAAGAAAAATCTATATGCAAGGCAGCAGACCAGAGTGTAGTATTCCTGACACCCTCGAAGATGAAGTGGACAGCTCCAGTAATGACTTTAGCTTTAAGATTTGAACACACACACAAATATATATGCATATATATTTATATATTCTTTAT
>NW_027107242.1:1051549-1060378 GCF_000696795.3 Halyomorpha halys | reverse complement strand
TCGACGGAATACGTGTTTTGAGGTCCAATTAACAACTCTTACAAAATGGTCTGTTTGTCTGATGATAGGGTGATGATCATAATAAAATTATTATGTATTAATAATTTTACAGAAATTGCTACTTTCAGTCCATAATTTTAAAATATTTTAGTCAACAGCATATTTGCACATTACCAATAATTTTTTTTAAAGATGAGGCCTCCACTATCGACTTAGTCGCACAATTTTTCAGTCCCAAAAATACAAAACCTTGTTTACAATATCTTACTTAGGAGGAACCATTGTTATGCACTAAAAATTCTTTGTAATTTATAAGTTACAACATATTATATTTATGATGCGACGTGTTGCCGCTTTGACGAATAAAACACCCACAAAAAACAAGAAGACGCAGTTTTAAGTCGATTTTTTCCGGTCTTATGATAATAATTTAAAATATCTGATTATAAAACGACTGAATGTGATAAACCTACATTAACATAGATAGTTACTTTTTTTTTTCATTGTATAGTTCTGGACAAACTACTCACATGAGTCTTCAAATAACTATATAAATTTAATATTTATTTATTGCTATTTACAACTGTACATTATAATGCATTTAGTAAATCTGATCTAAGTTAAATTGGAGTGTTACAGGCGTGTAGAGAAAATATCCATTGGTAGCACTCTAATGACATTTTACATTAGCTGGTCTCGTGGCCATCTTCTTTTCAGGCACCTCGGAGGATTGTCTGGAATGGAAGAGGATGCAAGATTAGAAACTAGGGGGCTTGAGTGGTTAGAGAGTTTATAATGGAAGGAGTGATATCTGGTTCGGGCTAGATCGGTTACATAGGGAACATTAAGGTCTTTATGTATGATTTTATTTGTGACAAAGTGAGGAGCATTGAGGATTTTACGAAGGATTTTGGATTGTAATGAAGTATGTAGGAGGTAGGAATTTACGGAGTTTGTAAAGCAGTCCCGGGTGTCAGACTCGATCAAAAGCCTGTTCTACATCGTAAAAGACTCCCGCGCAGTACATAAATTTAATATAAATAAATTTTCTATTATCTTTGACTTAAAAGTAATTTTAATGACATTTGTGGTAAATTATAATAATTTAACGGCTTATTTATAGCCGTGTGTGCACATTTCAGAACCCACGTTTAGAAATTGAAAGTGTAGGCCTGTTTAAACTGCAATATTTCGTAATAATGTAAAAAAAACTATTATTATTCATAATACATAGTAAATATTATTATAAGCATCCTTCAGCGGCAATTCTTATAAACAAGATCTTTACATCTTGAAGCTGTCTTGGATAGCAACATATGGTGCACAGGTTTAACCTAACTGTTTACTCTTAAAACTATCAGAACAAGGTAAGTCCATAAATTTCATATAGGTCCCAAACTAAATTGGAATTATTGCTAACTGGCTTACAGACAAAGCTGCCAGAGAGGCACTCACGCTCCCTGGCCGATAAACCGCTATTCTGACTATCAAAACTGAGTAAATCCCTGAAATTACAAATATTGGAAAGATGGCAGGCAAAGTGGAATAAAAGCTCTTCGAGTAAATTTTAAGAAAAAAAATTAGTAAGACCATGGTCGACATCCTACCGCAGCAGCCGCAGGGAGGAAGCTGGTCTAACCCGCTTGAGAATAGGCCACGCAGTCCTCAAGCTCTCGCACCTGAGCAGAAAATTTATGGAAAAAGCAATCAAAGAAAAAATTTTTTCTCATATAGTAACGATAAGGTTATTAAGCTTATTACGAAATATGGATTATATATTCAAGGAGTTCCTATTAGCCTATTATTTATTTGTTCATGTAATAAACAATTATATATTTTTTTATTATGGGAACATTTATTCACGTTAAAAGAATGTTTAAGGTGTCCATAATCGAATTCTATTTATTCGATTAAAAAAAAAAGAAGACAGTATTCGATAAATAAATGAACAAAAATTAGAAGCAGATCTGTATTTTGACAACTTTCTTTTAGTCAAGCATTCAAAATACATGAAATAAAAGCATTTTGATGGCTTAGTTTTACTTTAATCTCAAGAATTTTCCAAATACATTCGTAAGACCAATTGTAATGATTAAAGAACCGAATTTTGGTTTATTTTTGGTGGAATTTAGGTATACTTTACCAAGAAGGAGTTAGTGAATTGTTTATGGCCTGTGAGGTTTTCTTTTATTAGGTTGAGGACTGACGAAACACTGAATTGGCCATAGCTCATTCAGATTGGTCTAATGTAATGTCTAGTATAAATTTATCATCATGTATCGGTTACATTTTGTGTCTGAAATATTTATATCAGAATGCTCCTGGTATCAATGCCCTTTTAGAACTGATCCATTGAGAAGAACGCAGGAATACCTCTACAAGCCCCTCCATACAAATATACTTTTCATGCTATTATCTGAATAATGTGAGATTCTAATGCCTAACTCTCTCAATTTCACCTAAGATCTCACGATTTTAGGCGGAAAAAATACAGAGAAACGTTCTAAACTAGATAATAAATAATTTCAGAAACATGCACGTTAGAATATTGTAACCAATTAATTTTTTTTTTTTTGTGAAACTCCTTCTGGCTTGGTTGAGCAATTTTGCCTATAATAGACGAAAAGTTAATCAAATAGTATGATATATTAATTAAATGAAAAAGATATTTCATTAAATATGAAACCTAAAATATAAAATCTTCAAGCAATGCTTGAACCTAAGACATTTCACTCCTAACGCACGAAATTCTAATGCAATTTTTTTTGTTGTTGTTTCAAGATGAATGCGGTTTACCCACATATCTCTCAAAAAGGGAAACTGGTAAGAACAAACAAATATCTGCAAGAAATTAAACCACTACTCCTAATATTTAGAGCATTTGGAAGATTTCCATTTCTTTTCGAGAATGGTATGTATGTTTTCATTCATTTGAACTTTTATGTATTTTAATAGTCTCAATCCATTTATTTACTTATGATATAATAATCGCAAGTTATTATAAATCAATATTTTTGTCCGTTCTTAATCTATGTGGCAAAATAATACCTATAAAATGGCATATTTGATTTTATGTATACATGAATAGTAAAAATATATATCTTCTACTGGATGAGTATCATTTGTAATTAGATCTTGTGAATGAAAAGTATTCTTCCTTCTTTTAATTATTTTATTTTTTTCATTAAAAACAATAACAGACGTTTCGGGGTTGTCACCCCATAATCAGGTACCTACAACAAATTCATTCTATGCATGCAACACTTAATACTAGATCAACAATTCTTTTTTTTTTTTTTTAATTTAATGGATTTATCTGATTAAAATATCTTTTAAAATTACATTTTGTGTTCTCCTTGTTAGTCTAATAATGCTAACAATGACATATTTTCAAAAGCCACGATATTAGGAGTTTTTCTGGTA
Source organism: Halyomorpha halys (assembly GCF_000696795.3). Taxonomy (NCBI): domain Eukaryota; kingdom Metazoa; phylum Arthropoda; class Insecta; order Hemiptera; family Pentatomidae; genus Halyomorpha; species Halyomorpha halys. The sequence continues at coordinate 1,056,955 of NW_027107242.1, read as the reverse complement.
ACTTGGACATGACAACAGGCAGGCAGATATGGAATTAAATTTGTTCGTTAATTACTAGAATATAAGATACTTACACAAATTTTCCATTTCTAAAACATTTTTTTTTCATTTACTACATGAATGCGAAGCTATATTATTTTAGGTTGAGAGAAAGCGAAATAACAATTAAAAAAGCATTTTCAAAATTTCAGATGATGATAGAAAAAAAAATATTTTAAGAAGATATTAATTATTCTTTTTCTTAAATGTCTTTATTAAATTATTTAATTTAACTCTATATTATATAATACATTCAGTAAATTTGATCCCAGTTATAATAGAATGATATAGGCGTGTAGAGAAACTACCCATTTGTAGCACTCTAATGATCTTTTTACATTATCAGGTCTCGTGGTCATCTTATTTTCAGGAACCTCGGAGGATTACCAGGAATGGAGGAGGATGTAAGATTAGAAACAAGTTTATAATGGAAGGAATGATATCTGATTCAGGCTAGATCGGTTATGCATGGAACATTAAAGTCTTTATGTATGGTTTTATTTGTGACAAAGTAAGAAGCATTGAGGATTTTACGACGGATTTTGGATTGTAACGATTGGATACGAAAGGAATTCGAAGGTTTAGTGGAGCCCGAAAGCTCAACTCCGTACGTCCCGATTGGCCTTATTACAATAATGTAGATCAGTCTTTAGTAATGAATTCGTAGTTTAGACCGTTTGTCCAGTAAGTGCTTTAATAGTCAAAATCGACGTGCAGTTCCCTGTCTTTTCAGTCCTTTCTGACGATTTCTGTTCGACTAGGATAGGGCAGTCGGTAGTTTTACGACGAAGAGTAAAGGTGATTTGATGGGGTTTGTTGGGATTTATTGTAATCTTCCAATTATGACACCATTCTTCGAGGGCTATGAAGAAAATACTAATTAAAAATTGAACTAAAAGTTTCAATTCGTTTGAAATACTTTGTTTAATATACAATTGGTGCATTGATAAATAAATTAAATATCACTGTAGATGCATAAATGAAATATAACGGACCAGCCTGGTAACTGCAGGAGGCATCCCGACGGATGCAGTGGACAAGGTGCAGCTCCATCAGTAAGGCGCTAAACCTAGCGCTGGGATGCACCACAGTAAAAAAAAATGTAATAATTAAATAATTAATAAAAGAATAAAAAAAAAAATTGGTGATCTTTGGGAGCAATGGCATGCGCAAACCCACTGCTCCCGCGCCCCGTATGCCAGAAATGGCAAGGGAGGGGGATAAAAAAAAAATGAAATATCACTGTAGATGATGAAATCCAACGTTCCATGTATACGTTCAGTCATAATTTTTAAAAATAAGTAATTTAAAAAAACAAACTATTTTCTGAAATAAACAGTTATTAAGCCTATATCCATAGTGTTCTCATATAATTCCTAACAATGAATTAATTTGACTTTCTGACACTAATTAATTTAGTGTTTTATAAACATAAATATATAAGAACTTTTATTTTCAGGGAGTATCGTGTTCAAACCGCTATCTTGGCCGGTTTGGTACACTGTGTTTATCGTTGTGCTTCAGTTTCTTGGGTTTTGTTATATTCTGGAAACCATAATAATTCAAATTTCAGTACGAGGAAACTTTGACAATTCACTTTATTGCGTATCATTGGCAGTTTCATTATTTCAGAGCTTAGTTATTCCAATCACATATTGGTGGGAATCATCAAGTGTGCTCAATTATATCAACGACTGGTACTATTTCCAGGTAAGCATGTTCAATTACTTTAATTTTATAATGAATTGATTTTTTTAGACTTAAAGTAGATTGAATCTTAATTTTTATGATTACAGTGTTTTTCCAGTGTAATTTTCAAAGTTGAATATTTAGTCATATTTCTTGAAAAGGTCTACAAATGAAAATATGATTCATAAGTGGGTGAAAAGTGTGGGGTGTGGGAGTGGTAAAATGATATCAGTTCTTGGTTTTTTTAATATCTCGTAATCCATTAGTTTTAAATAAAAACGATATATTGTAAAAAAATAAAGTCAATTAAATTCTCTATTAAAAAATGTTATCTCCATTCTATCTCAAGAGACAATTATTTATGAGTTTACCGCATTCAAAATGAAAAAAAAAATTGGAAAAATTTACATCAATACTATAGAGCGGTTTTACAGCACTTAATTTTAACTTACGTAACATAAAATTATTGAAGCGTTACTTATATCGTGGTCAAACGAATGAATATCTTATTTTTCTTAATTAAAATCATACATAAATGAAAAATTGCATAATATACGATATTTTAAGAATGCTCACCTGAATAATTCTTAACCTCAAAAATTTCATCAACATATATTGAAGCACATTTTTACACAATAATATGTCTCAAATAATTTTGAACCATTACAAGAAGCTCATTAAAAGCTTAAGAATTAGGTGAGATAGGTAGCTATTATACCAAATTCATGAAGATTTGTACCACATCCTAATACTGCCATCCAATTATTTCATGAATAAGATTGTTTTTGTAGTAATGTTACTTGTTATTATTTTTTGGTACGTGTAATCTTTCCGTAGAACCAATTCATTATGAAATATTAACAAAAATAAAAATAAGGTACCTTCTCTGCTTCCTCTCTGCTCACCCTCTATCCTCCAGGACTTCAATTAAGGCTTACTGAAAATAATCCAATGTTATAAATTTTCACAAATTATGTTGCAAAGAATCTCCCTAATTTTACTTAACTGAGAGGGAACCTCATTGTTCTTCCTCTATGCAACATATTTCACTTTAATATTTTCAGTGGGAGTTGATTTCATTTTCATCAGTGTTCCTGTGTATGTGTGTGTTTTTACTTTATGCAACTAACAAAAAATGCTGCTGAAATCTTAATTTTAACAAAATATGTAACCTTGTTGTTTTTTCTCTAGTTCCCACATGTATTTAAGGTTTCTTGCTTTTTCAGGAGGAATTCGGCAAGGACGACTTGGATTTCGCTCTGACAGGACTTGTCAGGATAGTGTGTATAATCCATATTCCCATCTTTATTTCAATGCTGGTTGGAGGAGCCTACTTTTTCAACGACTTTAGGTTCATCGTATTCTTACCCTGTGTCACTGCAATAGGCTCACTCAGCGCTAACTTGATGTTCTGGTGCATCACACTGTACGAGCTGAGGACTGCTTCCGATAAATTGTTGAACAGGATCATAGCGGTGCGTAGGAAAAGTTGCTAGAAAGAAGTAGTTATAGTAGTAAAAAAATTCAGTTAAAACTAGTATTGATGTCCCTACTATTTTTAAATAACCCTAGTTGTCTGGAATAGTTTCGACCGGTCAGCTTATCAGTATTATTATTATTATACTACCGACAATATAAAAAAAGCTAATTATTATATAATAACCTTGTTGTCTTTTTTATCTGTTTCAAACTAAATCCGCATCTATTAAATATATCGATAATTAACCAACCATGATGAGTTCAGAATTTACAGCTTTTCGAATTGTTTAGTTATACTTTTTCTTTTAAAAAAAGAGAAGTAAACAAAACCTTAAAATTAAAAAAAAAATTAAGAAAATTGTGTCTATTATTCTATTAACAGTGCTTATTTACATTTAATTATAAGAATTATTTAAATTTAATGTCTATTGAAAAATATTTTTATCGATTTTATATTTTTCGCAGAGCGGCTGTCGGAACATGTACCAGTACCGGATCCTCTGGCTGAAGCTGTCTGACCTGATCTCGACCATTGGCGAAAGCATCGGTCACACAGGACTTGCAGTCTGCGCACTCATCTTCACCACTTTCGTTTTCACAACCTACGGACTTCTTTCTTTGGCCATAGACCATGCCTTCACCAAGTCTTTCTGTGGCCTTCTATGCACATCCCTCCTTTCCATGTCTCTTCAATTCATCATGTGTGACGCAGCGCATAGAACAACTCAAGCAGTATGTATTTCTTTTTCACCATATTATATAAGTTACCAAGACCATGTTCGTTTGTTTGTTCTCTGATAGAAAATTAAAAGGAAATTTAATAAGTTTTGGCTTTCGGTCGAATGTTCATAAGTTTATTACTTAAAAGGTCCAGTGTACTAATTGTTTTTGAAAAACAAAACAAAAAAACTATAAGATATGTCAGTTTTTTTGGTATGAAAATACATTTTAGTAATCTCAAGGTTACAAAATAGTACTCCCTTTTCAGACTATATGAAACCGATTGGGATATAACCAATGTAAAATGATGTTGATTGTAACGTTCTTGCAATTAAATGATTCAATTAGGTTCCTAACCAAGGTCGTGAAAGGGCAAAAGAAACAGTAAGGAAACTTCTTTGACCCTGCCGTTGGTATAAGTATTATTGAAGGAATCGAGTTCAACAAGTCAGCCTAGAAATCCTTTTTTATCAACAACTCGTCGCTTTTTGCTCAAGTAATCTATTCTTTGACGTCATAAAATTCTTGGCTTCCTATCCTTTTCCTAAAATTTTGAATATATTTGTTTTCCTTATGATAATAGCTCGTTTACGTTCGTTCGTTATGTATAAAAATTATTTTCAAAATTCTTCGAATTTGATGCTATATAATTAATAAAAAATTCAAAAAATAAGTCCAGTGTATAGATTAATGTTATGTTTTTTTTTTGTTTTGTTTTTTGTGGCTTTGGGAAATGCCCTTGATAACTTACTGAAGCTGACAAACACTTAATAAAATAGGTGTCATGATATCAATTTTTACAAAAACTTTTAATTTTATAAAATGAGATATACGACGATGGAGTAATAAATCGACGTACAGCACCTCAAGACTGCATTAATTTTAATAGAAAATATTTATTTAGCAGAAATCAGCCCTAACCTTTGAAGATAAACGACTTTAAGCTTTAAAACTTAATGTTCAAATAATATAAAACTCATTCTGTTTAAAAATACAAGAAACATTCTAACTTTTTCAGTATAATCACATCTACTCTGGCAATAAAATCTAACAGAGAACATAACATCAAATTTCACAATAAAATACTATTTTTATTGTGTTATAAATAAACATTTTATGTTTACTCAGGATCTAATGGAACTAAGATAAGATACTAGTTTATTTAGAATAGGTGAACTATTTCCATCCTTGTCACTTCCTAGCTTCCGAATAATTATCATTAAAACTAGGGTGTGATGGCCTAGGGAATAGGACTCATAAATAAATCAACTATTTGCCACTTCATGCAATCATGAGAAGCTGCACAAATAAACAAAGATCAATTAGTATATAAAGCGGTTCTGAAGTAATTACAAAACTATGGAATATACAAAACATATTTCTATAATGAGTTTGGAGAGCACTATGGAGTGTCTACCATTAAAAATATATACTTTTTATCCTCTTTCACATCCAGTAACTAACTAAAGAAGGAACAAA
>NW_027107242.1:1040053-1049119 GCF_000696795.3 Halyomorpha halys | reverse complement strand
ATAATAATTCTTAATAAAAGATAAAACTAAAGTTAATAACAAAACAATGACATTTATGGATTTAACAAAATAAATAATTGACTTCTAATGGAAAAAAAAAATTAAGATAAAATAAAATTTTAGAGTGAAAATAACAGAACTGATAAATATAGAATTTATAACATGATGGCCTGCAGGATCCTGGGTTTCAGTCTTCAAGTTGTGGTTGGGTTTCCTAAGTTGTAGTTCACTGCTTCTTTAACTATAGCTTGATAGCCACTTTGTTTTTTGCTTTAATGCAACATAGATTATAGAATTGACCTCTGAAATCTCTTAGTTTTGTGACAGATCTAGAGAGTAACAAAACAAACATTATATACTTATTATTGTATTAACAAGCTTTAGAACTAGCTTACAATTGCTTATTAGAACCTCAAAGTAAGAAGGAAATGTTACCTTTGAGGAGAATAATAATAGAAAAATAAAATCATTCACACTAAAATGGTTGATAATTCTTAAATAACTGTGTAACAGCATCAAAATTATAGAATAGCTCGTTTAATATTAATCTAAACTGATTATAACGAAATTAGATCCATAGATAAAGAAAAACTAATTGTAAATTAAACTATAACAAAATTGTCATAGAGGTAATGTTTATTTTAATGAACTGTTCATCACTAAAAATTGTATAGATGTAAATTTATTCCTAGTTTCATACATGACTAATTTTTGCACAACTCTGATTAGGACCAAATTTTAAAAACTCATATTTTATGTTTAATTTTTTTTTTTACAATGTTTCTATTTTATTATTCGCCTTCTTTTTTTTTTTTATAACACTTTGACCCAAAAGCTATTTGAAACTATTTATCAAACGAGTTTTCCCCACACTGCTTAAAATAAATATAAAATAATATTATATATTTTATTGTAATATTAGTTTTCCATTTTCAGAGTTAAAACCCAAAATATGCTAGAAATCTTTTGTTGATATACTTATAATGTATAACAAAAAACAATTAAAAGTCATTTTATTTAATAATTTGAATGATTACAATTAAAAGTAATGTCAACAAAGGAAACTGAGGACAATATCTCGATTAAATTTTAGGACATGAAAATAAGCAGAAAAAATAGGAGTTTGACGACTGAATGAACAACGAATAAGGCAGGTGATGGTATTTTATATTATTTCTTGAACGACCTGTATCATATGAGTATGTATTTTATTAGGAATTTTAAATTAAAACAATAAAAAAACAGATCAACAGAAATTTAAGAAAAATAAAAAAACATATACAAACTATTTTTTATCCAAAAGGTATAAAAAAATGCCAGAAATTCTTCTATAAATTAAAATTGAAATAAAGGAGTTGGAAATAGAAATATTATTATACAAAAACTTAAAAGTTTTTAAACATAAAACTGCACATACATGAATATATTATTCAAGAGTTTAAGTAGAAAATTTAAAAATTATCATCCTAGAATATTTTTTTTTTTCAAATTTAGATATAAACCAACCAACAGAGACTCTTTATATAATATAAATAATAAAATAGAAGAGAATAAAAATTCAGGTGTTGTATAGGCTTATGTTTTTGACTGGTGTGTGACAATGAAGAAAATTACCATTATATATGTAAATGACAGCAAAAACCTGCATAAGAATGAGGGTAACTTAAACTGCTAAAAGATAAAATAAAATTGTACTGCACCTTGTGGAAAAGAGAAACAAATTTGATTTTGAAGGTGTCAAAATATTATATAAAGAAAGGATAAATTTAGAAGATAACTATTAGGAGTAATGGTAGTAACAGAAAATTTGGAAAATGTAATCAACTACAATACAGATTTAGTTAATATCAATATGAATTATGCATAGTAAATAACTTAAAATAATTAGTATATGATTATTCTTCTTAACCATCAGAACAGTTAAGAGGAAGACCTCATAGAGTGCAATACAGTAGTATTCTTTTCTGATTCAGTTTATATATTTAATTGTAAAGTGCTTTGCAATTCTTTGTTTTTTTTGTAAATGGGTAGTAAGAAATGTTTTAGAACATTTAAAAATAAGAAGAGATAATAGATTTTACTTTTGCTCAATTAACCAAATATAAGTATAAAGAAAAAATGAAAATATATATTTTTTTAAAACAACAGAATGTGAATTACAAATTAAAAATATAAGTCTTCCATGAAATTTTATCAAATTGTCGTTTTTTTTTAAAGTACTATATATAATTGTATTTGTTTGGTGAATAAAAATAGGAGGTAGGAAACAAAAAAAAAATGATGCAAATTGTAACCCTTCAAACCAAGGCTAAGTATTCATTGTACACCTTAAAGTACCAATGGTACCAAAAGGTCTGTATCCAATCCGATTTATGTAACAAAGGCTTAATGCAACTTATTTATTCATGTCTTTTCTTTCTGTTTTAGAGGGATATGCAAATTATCTTTTACATTTTATTTTAGAAAAGTTTTCTCCAAATATTGGGTGTGGCTGGATAGTTTTAAAAATGGAAAAAAAGAAAACTAATATTATATTTGACAAAGACTTTTTTTTTAATTTCATGAAAGTTATAGTGTTTAAGAGATTACATAGTGAACTTTTTTAATAAAAGGGTTGAAATGGCTATTGAGACGAAGCAAGTATTATGTATTAAAATAGAAATTCTTTAATAAAATATTATAAATATGAAATGTGAATTTCAGTAAATTTCTAATAAATTGTATTTGTTTGATTTGATATGCTAGAATCTAAGTTTGGATAGAAAATAATTGTATAGAGACTGAACCTTCTGGATTGTTTTCTAAAGGATCAAAGTGGTTAAAATAAATTTGTCCTGGCTTCATTATTAAAATTTTTTATGTAATGTGAAATATCAGAAAACAAAGTTATAATTTTATTATTTTTTCTATAAAAATAATCAACAAAACCATCTGTCATAACATACCTAGGAATGTTAATTTTTTCAAAATTTTTCGTACTAACTCAACTCATTTTTTTTTTTTTTTTTACTTTTCTTTCCAAAATGTATTATATTCTAATTCTATTTATTGGTATAAACAAGTGATTTCCATTTGGTGGACCATGGGAGCCTTCAGAAGGACCATAGGGAATTCCGACACCACATATTTTACTGGCGGATTATTGTTAGAACCATTTATCAATTATTGGAGGATTGTTGATTGATCATGTAAAATTAATGAAAGGAAAGCGGTCTGGGTGTGGTCCATGCCAACATTTCACCCCGCTTTAAGCCTTCATGAAGCCCTGCAAAGTGGGAAAAAACATTGGCTCACAATAAGTAGTTAATTTACTGTTCAAGTTATTGTGTCCACATTCAGACCGTTTTCTTTTTATTTATTATATTTCCTTATGTTTGAGTGTTAGCTGAAAGATTTTGTTGGCCAAATTCAGAATAAAAATGCACATTTAGCAACATAATTTTAAAAAATATTTCCTGATGGTGTTTTCTTTTTGCCCTAAGTCGGGAGCTACTCCTAGGTGAGCCGCATTTGATTATATTTTTGGCCTAGTTATAGTTTGCAGACTTCTATGGGTTAGAAACCTCTTATATAAACACTAACAAATTGCTTTTACATATTATTACAGATTATTATTAGTATTCCTGGTTCAATTTATTTATATTTGGTTTAGGCTGGTGAGAAATTTAGCAGTAAATTACTTGAACTAAGCACATCTTCCCTCAGCCAAAAAGATCAATTTGAGGTAAGTTATAAATAATTTACAATAAACTCTCTTTGACCTATAAAATGTAAATTATATAGGATTTTATTCTTGGATGATGGTAAAGAGAGATAATTCTTGTCACACATTTTCAAAAGTTTTCTTTAATTAACTTAAAAATTTACTTCAATATTATATGATAGTATTTCTAATAATTCATTTATTAATTTACTTAGTTGTCAATCATTGATCTTATACCATAGTAAAAAATATACATTTCAAACAAATTAAATATATTATAACTAAAATTCAATAACTGTTCCCCACAAACTTTGATAGGAATTTATAACTCAAGATTTAGAATTTTCAAAAAGTATCCTTCATACTATACCTCCATATATAGTATACATACTTAATGATGTCAGGGACCTACAATCGAATTGGAAAAATTCAATGAAAACAGTTTCCCATTTCTTAGACCACTTATTTCGTATTAAGTTCTTGTTTGGTAACTCAATTGACCTATCCAACAGATTGAGGACTTTGAAATATTTTCTTACAGCATGCACAAAGTATGCACAAAGACTTTCAAATTCTGGATTTAGAGGCTCTATTTATTTCTAAAAATATTTAAGCACTTTTGAGATTCATTGACTTTATTCTACAAAACCCATTTTGAAATTATGGTAATTTGGGAATGCTGTTAAAGTAAATGGTTGAGTTTGGCAGTTTCAACCATTGCCATTCAAGAATCTATTTAAATTCACCAAGAATGATATTTGGATGATTATCATAACTATAGCTGACAGTTTTAATTTGTTACTCCAAATAGTTATGGAAGGGATGCTCACCCACTATAACCCTTTCATTTATACCATTTAATCATTTAAACATAAACAATCATAAAATGGGTTATTTAATCATAAACATCATTAAATCACATATAGTCAAGTTACATCTTCTTTATTGATAGAAATTCTTGAAAAGATATTATTATATCTTTCTTGAAAATATTGGTTTTTAAATATCATTTTATTATTAATAATGAAATTTTATTTTTAAAAATATCAATATTTCTGTTAACAAGTTTATATAGGAAAAACATAAAGTATAAATTGAACACAAAACAGTTTATTTCATAACATAAATTGATTTAACAGAATTTTAAACAAAAATATACTCTTTTCAAAAAAATTAGCTTTACGTTTTTAGAAGCTCTCGAAATTATTCCAAGTGAAAAAGAATTTAGTGTTAATTGAATATATCATTTCTCAATCTTAAATGCAAATTTATATAAGTTTTAGAGTTATATTTAATAAAAACCTAATTAAACAAATTTAAATAAAGGCCGTGACACTTGAGATAAAATTATATCTTAAGTGTTATTTTTTATCTATTACAGCTTCGTAAAAAAGACATTTTCTTTGATTTAACCATTCTTTACTTTTCACACACCCACTTATTTGTAAATATTTGGAATATAATTCAATTCACATCATTCATTTATATGAGGAATATTTTTATGCAGGATTGCACTGGTCATAATTGTAAAAAGTTTAACTGATACTGACTTGTCAAACGATTATATTTATAAACTTAACTATATTTCAAGATACGATATTATAACATTGGCACTGTTTTAAAGGGTCATCGATTTAACAATGACACAATATTAAATCTCTGAATATCTCATGAAAGCAAGACACAATGCTAAATCAAGCACCTTGATTAGCTAACGATTAAATTTTTGTGTTATTCATTTCCCTACTTATACTTGAATTTTTATTCAGGCCAAAACTTTATAACTTCTGAATAATTTAACCACTCCTAGTTTAATTGTAGAGAAGTTTTAATGAAATAGTACTGGACTTCCTACAAACAGTGACCTTGACTAATTTAAGTAGTTAAATTTCAATAATTATTGGATATATCAAAATTAAAAAAAAATATTTACATCATGTTTAAATTTATTTTAAACATGTGGAGTAAACATTAAACTGACTTATAAAACTTATCCAAATCCATTTTATTACAAGAAAAAAATAATTTAAAATGGAAATTACTAACAAATTGAAAATAATTATTAAATTAAGATTATAACACAAATTTCAAACTTCCCAATCCCCATTCACCAAAAACTAGTTTAAAAACATTTAACCATATCCCAATTTAATAGTTACACCCTCCTAGCTATATAAACTTATGATATAATAATAATTTATTAGTAATCATTCATAATAATAATAATAATAAAGTAATGACCTGATTTTCCATTATATTTACTTATTGTTTTACATTAATTTTCAGATGAACTTCCTTCTTCAAACAATGATGACAAATCCACCAGTGATTCATTTCATAGGTTATATGATCATTGATAGGAACCTATTTGTTAAGGTATATTTATCTGGTTTAAATAATTTAACATGAATGACAGATAACCAATTTTCGTTTTTTTTTTTTTTTTCAGTTCATATCAGACACTGTTACTTATTTAGTGGTTCTGATTCAATTCAAAACATCTTCATTAGCAAGATCTCTTGTAAATGCTTCAAGTGAAGTCTTTAACTAACTACATACATCCTAAAACTGCATCAAATCAATTTTTCAAAGTAATTAAACATTTACTTTTGTTTGATTAGTAAAAAACGAATAGTTTAGGAAAATATATTTTATTTATTTACTTTTTCCACAACAACAATTTCCTTTATCATTTGTTCTATTTCTCACAATTTTCTTTAAATATGGATGAAATTTAATCTGTTCGATAAATGTTATAAATTCCTTTCTCGAAAAATGCAATTTTTCACTTAATTAGACTATTTTTACTAACTCAAAATTCTTAAAATAAAAAAAGTATTGTGTTTTTGATCCTATGAACTTGTAAAAAAAATAATCTTTAAAACAGTGAGTACTAATTAAAACTTAAAATGAATAAATTAAAGATTTGTTTACATTTTTAAAAAAAACATACCTCATTAAAACAGGTTATGTTGTACAACTTGTCTCTAGCTTGTTTCTCTAATTTTAATTCCTCTGAGGAAGGATATTAGACTTAAGATATTGTTATAACTCAAGGACCCTTGAACCAACAATATGAATTCATGTAAAAAATAGTTACTACTGCATGGTTTGAATACTTTTAAAGGCAAGACAATAAAAAAAAAGAAGATCTAATAAGATTATTTTTATAAATAATTTTATCAGCGGGTATTTCTGAGTAACAGATTATTACAATACTTATTTGATTTATATATTTTTTATTTTGTAATATGTCCTTTGTTGAAACTTAAAGAAGTATAAATATCTTGTATACATGAACTTAATATAAGTATTTTTACATCCTAAATATTCGCATTATTTTAGTTGTAGATGTAATGTTGTTTGTATGTATGTAGATAGCTACAACACTAGAACACATCTAATTTTGAATTAAAATTTGGAAGGTATCTTATTTTCTTAAAGTAAACCTAGGGAATATCATAAAATAACAATAAATGATTTACACATACAAGGTTGTCATTAAATGTTCTAGTATATTCACAGATATATTCCTGATAAATTTCACTTCACTTATAAGATTGTTTAATGTATTTGAGTTATTTATATGTTACTTAGAAAAATATTTTTTATTAGGAGCCTTTATCAAGATCAAGATTGCACCTTTGGTTAGATTAAGCTTATTAATATGGGTAATAAAATACTTGTAGGCTATAAAATTACATTAAAAAACTATATAACTGATAAAAAGGAGAATTGGAAGGTATTAAAATAATTATTTAGCAATAATGTAAAATAATTCTTACATAAATTTGTTTTTTACATTTTTGAATTGACAGGTTTTATAGTTCAGTTAACAGTGCTGTATAGATTATCAGTATAGATCAGTTAACTGTGTAGATATACCATTTCTAATACAATAAGCTACTAGCTGAAAATATTATGATTCAGCAGGGAATGTTAAAATATTTTAAATTAGTATTTAATAAAAAAAAAGTAACCTTTATGGTTACAGACTATACAGGGATCTGGAATTCAGTATTTGGCAACAAGTAGTGTTTATAGACTAAATGTTGTATAAAAAGGGGATGTGGTTAGTATTCATGCTCAACTGCTCCTGTTTTATTTTCTGCTATATTTAAAAATTACCTACTTTATAGGGACTAATTATAACCCAAGTCTAGTAATCCCAATGTCAAGCCAAGGCTGATATGACAGAATTAATAAATTGTTTGCCACAGTTGGACTTGACCAGGACCCAGAATTTCAAAATCTGGTACCATGCCCACTTAGCTATCCCATTTCAAAATTAATAATTAATAAAAAAAAAAAATACAATTTTTATCTTACTGTACATCTTTTGGTGCAAGCGCATAATTTATAATTTTCTACTTCACCCTAAAAACTATGATACCCATACCTACACAATTTTATTAATTTTCATCCAATTTGTGGAATTATAAATAATAAATACTATAAATATGTATGATCATTATGAATATTCTCTTTTCTTCCATTGCACAGTTTTGACTATTCATCAAACTATATGTAACTTTCTAATCCAGGCACACCTTGCAATCCCACGTTAATGATAAAGTCATAACATTTATGAACTATGTGAGTTCAATACAATTTGATATTGTTTTCTGAAAATTGTATAAATAAAATTTATTCATACAACATTTATTTTAGCCCAGTGCTAGTTTTACTATTCCATAAGACTTTTTGGCAATATTTTGTTAATTCAAGTAAATGTTTTAATTTATATTGTACCAGTTCAGCAAGGAATGGATAAAAAATAAATAAATGCCAAAAAATAGTTTAGTACTGTTCAATTAAAATTACAATTTTATATGCTGAAAATGAATGTGCAAATGAGTGTTTTACATAAGGCCAAGAAATGTCCGCAAATAATCAATACTTCTTTCCAATAAAAAAACAAAACAATTTTATCACTAAAGAAGTTAACATTACAGTGAAAAAAATATCTTTATTATAAACATAAAACACTTATTTTATGTTACTCGAAATTTTATAAGTACAAACCAGGTCAATATTATTATTCGGAAACTGATTCTTATCTTTAATAGATCTATAAAAAAATAAAAAGAAGCCAATAAAAAAAGAGAGAGAAAAATATATAGGATATTTTCTCCAAGTATGAACAAAATGTCCTTACCAAATATTTAAAATATATATATTTATATATAATTATATATATATATATATATAAATACTATCAAAAATAGTTAATTATGACTTTTTTTTCACTAGTTTGGCTTATTTATCATGAATAAAATAAAAGTAAAAATCTACTGAAGACAACAAAAAGTTTCAAGATTTCAGGAATTATTCCACCCTACTACATCATTGGACTCTATCAT
>NW_027107242.1:1035152-1038913 GCF_000696795.3 Halyomorpha halys | reverse complement strand
AATTGATTCCAGTTTTCATTTATTATTAGTTACTCTATACAGATACTAATCCTTTATGTTCATATTTCTAAAATCCCAGTTAAACAGTTTTTGTACATCAAAAACTAACTATTTCTTTGGCATTAACATGTTTAAGCTGGGTTAATAGGTATTTTGTGGAGTAGTAGTACTTTGGGGAGGGAATTAGCTTTAAATTTGGTCCTTGGATAACAGTAATAATGACTTTGGAGGTTGGTCCCCTAGTTTGAACCTAGGGCATGGACCAGAGTTATTTATGAGGATCAAGAACATAATATAGTGACACCGCTACGACTGATCTATTTTATAACTACTTAGAGCCGCCAGAGCTGTCCTGGGCCCACATGACGCAAGCTTGCAGGAACGACGTGAACTACTACAATCATCAGACAAAAGTTATACATTGATTTATCCTCTATGTCTTATAAATATTATTATAATTGTGCAAATGTATTAACCTTTTCACATGTTGTAATATTTATATTATTTGAATAAATAAAGATGACAATTGGATCATACATAGCCTTCTTGACAGTAGTCAACTACTGTTATGTTAAGACTCACACAAAACAATGAGTTAAATTCATTTTTTTACCGAAAAATATTTTTAAAAAAAGGATAGAATGACAATGCTATGATAGTTAATAATATTTCCAGTAAAATTCCAAATCTAAAATTTTTACCATCTACTTTTAGTTTCCATGAATAATGACCCTTGGGACACATTTCAAATTGAAATTGTTCAAGCAGTTTTCTTCTGATAAACCATCGGTCCTGAAGACGGGCAATTTTCAAGCCCATTTAAATAAATTGACAATTTTCCGACCGCTTTGTCGTCCAAAAGGGCTTAGTCAGCAACGACGCTTTTAAATCTCTTCGAGATGTTTGAAGATAAAATGTATTAGGAAGTTAAATTTTTTAACTAGTTTTGCTCAAGATCTCTTGAGCTCTGGACGGAATATATTATTAATACTTTTTTTTCGTCATGTTATCTCCATTCTAACATAGTTTTCGTCACTGTATAGTACAGAGTGCATCCATTTGCATTATAGTTCCTAGTATAATCCTGATATCCTTGATGAATTTTTTTACACGATGATTTTTTCCTATTCGAACCTCATCGATTACTCAACAAAGTGATAGTATACGCCACTGTGCTCCAATGTTCAAAGCCGCAATAACTAGGTGAAGATCAGTTACTAGGAGTATTCCATTCAGAACGTTGGGGAAAAGACAGATATATACTTCCGCATTCCAAGAAATACTCCAGTCATTTTATTTCTACTTAATAAAATTCAATCATTACTTTTTAAATTTTTACTACCGATAATCAGAAAGACGTTTAAAATGAAACGACTGAATTTAAATCGTTAACAAGGTTTACCAATGCCTCGCACAATGAAAATATAAGGCAGTTTTGCACTTATCTGTTATGATAAGTTTCCTGCTTATTTCAATTGTACTTAACGAGCTATTCACCCTTAAAAAATACATTAAATATAGAGAACCTTATCAGAGACAGTTTTTTTTAATTTCTAAAAATGGCCAGAAAAGCAAATAAGCCGATTGTATGTTGAATGTAATTAAACTTCTTATAAGTTTTTGCGTATTTATGAAGGTATCGTTACTGTATATTTTTCTAACGTGGATATTGCTCAAAACGTTTATAAACAAGCATTGCGTTGGTCAACAGTCTCAAAATATTTTAAAACTGAGTTATCTCGTTAAGACTTCGAAAATTAAAGTATAATTAAAAAGCTTAATAAGAAAAGAATGTTCCCACTAAACTGATTCACCTTTTTATGTTAATTATCGGGGTCACCCGTAGCTCAGTTCGTTAGGCCCAGGTTAACCAATTTGAGATTGCGAGCGGTGCCGGTTCGAATCCGTCCTGGGTGATTGACTTTTCCATTAAGTGGTGGTCGCACAAAATGAAAAACTTGACCCCAACCATGATTAGGCAGTATAGGACTCCAATTGGAGTCATGGCCAAAAAAAAAGTTAATGATAGGGGAACGTGTCATTTTGCCTGGATACAATATATATGTGAAATATTATTTCGATTTGGGATTACAGAATAGAGTTAGACTTTTCAACTTGTTAATTTAGTATTGTAGTGCAAAATAAATAAGAGAAGTCCGAAATAAGAGATATCCGAACTCAAGGCAAGTGCCTTAGCTTTTGAACTTACCGATGCGTCCTATGCTTGTTTTCGCCCATGAATAGGAAAACCTCATCAGTTCAGTGCAATCTATGGGATTACCAATTAACCTAGTCCGAATAAAGTTTTTGCGTATTTATGAAGGTATCGTTACTGTATATTTTTCTAACGTGGATATTGCTCAAAACGTTTATAAACAAGCATTGCGTTGGTCATCAGTCTCAAAATATTTTAAAACTGTACGCTGGAACAAGAGAAAACGGTAAATAAAGAGAATTTACAAATTTGAGAAAAGCTTCAAACCGATTTTCCCGGACCTTTCACTTTAGGTCCATTAGTTGGCAAAAAAAGATGATTTTTCTTTAGATCTTGGCCTTTACTAACTTAAATTTCCCTAGCCAGGACCATTCTTCCATACGACGAAAATTATTGAACTTTGAACGGTTAAACTAATCGTCAAATTATATCTTGCATTTTTAGACAAGCCAGGGATGTTGTACCAGCCGTCACTCGAAACCTAGTAATGATGAAAAATTGGAAGGTGGTCGCACATTACATTATCTTTTTAAAAACCTATATCTCGAAAATTATTTAATGTAAATAACTCTATTAAGGCTCATATTTTAGCAAATTTAATCGTCTCTAAATGACGTTCTCTTAGGTTTCCTTGTGTTGTTCCTACTTTTTATGATATAGAGCTCCGAATGAAAAATTAGTTTTTTTTTATCGCTTTATAACAGCCGCCATTTTTTATTCCCCCTACCGATACTTGGCACACTCGTCAATTTTGACTATTGATGATTCATAGTTTTCAAATCAAAATTGGGGTGAGACAACTGCCTTTTTTTATCCTCTGGGGCTCTTGTACTATAACATTTATTTGAATCCTTTGAAAAAAGAAAGTATATTTCGGTGTCTAATATACGTTTATAGTTTAGTATTATTGAATATTAATAATAAATTTACATCTAAAATCTCAGATTATATTTTTATCTTCATGGACGTCACCATAGACGATGTACTAAACGAATTGTGACATCAACTCCTACCTTGGTTGGAGGGAGGAGGAGGTGGTGTATTGCCGCTGGAATAGCCATTCCATTACGTCCAGGCCTTTTAACTTGAAGGAAGTCGGTTCCAGGAGCTCGTTTGAGGACGTAATTATTTTAGATGGGCAATCAGTGACCTATAAAGTTGCCTCGGTTATTCCTTTGTGCTTCATTCGTGGCATTTTCTTTGACGTGGGCGATTATGTTGTCTAGATTTAGTGACAAAGTATATCCTTTAACTTAGTTATATTTAAACCAGCTTAAAAAAGATTCATTCAATACCACTATCGTATATTCCAGGGAGAAATACTTCGTGGCTTATAAATAAAGTTCTTATGCAGAAATTATTTTAAAGTTTTGAAGCTGTGAAAAAAACGAGATTTATATTTCTGGATGATTTTTTTTTGTTAAATTATATTTACAATCTTAAGAGCCCATTTCCTTCCTTATTTTATCGTTCATTGCATTTGTGATCGGATCCACGGCACTAAATATGATATTAAAAATGTATCTTAGAATGTGTTCAGAGGGAA
>NW_027107242.1:1022902-1035102 GCF_000696795.3 Halyomorpha halys | reverse complement strand
CACAATGTCAAAAAAGAGAAGAAGGAATAAGATCTAACTCGCTTGAACTGCTGTAAAATACTGGCTCAGTCAGCTGACATCGAAGTACCAGCTGACTGTAACTTATATATATTTATATTAATGCATAGTCATGTCCAACAATGAGAAAACAGTTTGTTTTTTTTAGATCAAATAATTTCTTCAAATAAATGCTACAAAACTACAACATTCAAGAAAAAATTTATTATATATATTTCAAAAATCCTAAAATCAATTAATTAGAGCCCTTAGATTTAAATGAACCTACATTTATTGACCGATACTTATTCATGGAAATGAATACATTTTCATTAAAGGTTCTCCAGGTCGAGGAGCGTTAAAAGAAGACATAAAGAATTTATAAAAGAGAAATTAGGAGACGGAATAAATCATCTTCCTGTTTTTACTCTTTTTTATTTATTATTTTTAAGTTTTCGTTTCAAGTTCTCTCAAGTTTATATATATGTTGTCTAAACATTCTTGTAACTAAGGCAGTTCCTTAGTTAAAAGTTGAGTTAAAACTGCCTAAAAAACGAATAGAAAAGACAAAAATAATGACAGTAATAACTAATTGATTAAACTAATAACAAATAAAATAATAAGGTAAGAAATGTAATATACATAGAAGCTCACCTAATCCTATGGCGGTATATCATTTCTGATGATCCATATCAGAGAAAAAATGTAAAATATGACAAGCTCTCAGATTACTATTGATGTCTAGAAAATATTGAAGTTAAATCCAAAAAAAATATTAAGACTATCTTATAATGAGTTTATAAATATATAATAATTAGATAATTACTTAGATGACATTTGAATAAGATATTCAATGAGTTGCACCATAAAATATAGAGGAATTTTAAACACTCTATAATAATATATCATAATTAACAAATATTAATATTTGGGCGATTCCTCCAAGAATGGGAATTTGGTGTGCATACATATTTTAGCTTTACTCAGAGACATGTATAATTATGGGAGGTCCAACGCGTACGAATTATCTTTCATGTAGTTAGTAGCGGTCTTCAACCAAAGACACAACTTACTTTTTCAAATTTTTAATTATTATCACATATTTACTTTATAAATGTTATTTCCTTTATTTTTGTTTAATAAAGTAATTTCAGTAATAATGTATAATTTTAATTTAATTGTTTTATTCTATTATTTACATATTAGAATGTTATTTATATTGTTAGATATATATCGAAATTTTATGAAAATAATATTTTTCTTAATTTCCAAAATACAAAATTTATTTGTTTATATCCCAATATTCTAATATAATTATGAGTTCCCGCTTTCCAGGAGTTCAAGAAGAAAGAAAATTTACATTAAAAAAATTTTTAAAAACTTTTTATTAGGTATTTAACCTAGATTTCGAAATCATCTTCATACTTATTCATGTTATTTGGTTTATCAGAATTAGTTACTTATTCTTTTGTAGTTAACTCTGGAAACAATGGATGCTTATTAAAGATATAACTTGAGAATGGAAACATTATTCAACTAGATACTCACCTAAACGAAATAAACCTCTTTAGTAAGAGATGAATACGATTATGTGAACAAATTAAATTTAAGTCTTCCCCGAGTTGCTTAATGTGCTGGGATCTTAACTGGTGGGGGAAGCAGAATTTGAGAATGAGAGTTCTGAAAATAAATTTAGCCCTTATTATTCTTAACCCGACTTATTATATATATTTTCGCAATTCCAGCCCTTTTATTTATATATTTATTTATTCAGGATCTAATTTGTTTTTAAATAAACTAAACCACTCTCAAACAAGAATATATTAATAAAAATTAATCTTTATTTATTCAGTTATAATTTAATGCCTTGAAAAAAAAACAACAAAAGGGAGGAAATTGATTTTTTTTTTTAAGCATGATATATGCTTAGCCATTTGATATGGTAAATAACCGTAATATCAAAAATAATATAATATTAATAGATTGATATTGTATCACCAAATTAAATTTTAAATAATCCATTATGGTGACTAGCCGAGCCCTTAACTATTCCATAGAAAGCACAGAGAGCTACAAACATGAGAGGGAAGTTAATTTTTTTTTCTGGAATGAATACAAAGGTTCATCAATAAGAGATAAAAAAAATTCAGTAACTTTATCGATAACTAGCAGACAAGCCAATGCTTCGTAATTGTTAGATTTAGAGATGTAGATATTTAATTATTTACTCAATGCATTAATGATTTAATTAATTTCTGATTATATCTATTTAGTTTATAGCGCTAATAACATTATATAATAAAAATATATGTCATAAAATAGAAGTAACATTAAGACTATTCAACAAATCCACACCAGAGAGGGCAGTGGTTTAGGGCTCTCTACAATTGAAAGTTGGATATAAATTAATATATTTAATTACTTACACAATGGATTAATAATTTAATTAAATTTAATGAATTGTTATATACACACAGGACAATGTTTTATTTAATATCCTAATATTGCATTAGATTAATGAGAAAATAATTCTGAAATTTGTGAAAAGAAATGTTATTAAGCATATGTGTAATCTGTGAAAAAAAGAAAAGGTTTATAATTCAAAAATATATATAGTGAGGCATTTTTTTTTGTTTTCAATAAACGTAATTATTTTTTTCCAAAAAATATTTCAAATAATTGTGAAAAAAATAAAAGTAAATCAGGAATATACTCCAGACACAGTGGAGTAATTGAACGCCAAAAATAAACAAGAGAGTTTCCTGACATTCGAAGTTGAGGAAATCTCTGAAAGTAAAAGTTTGCCCAGAAAAGTAGGGAATTTCCCTTTTGCTTCCAAATGATTCTGGATGGAGAGCTGTGTTCCAGATTTTATCCAAATTGTTAGATCGCTTAGCTGATTCATTTCAAAACAAGCTTAGTAGTGAATATAGTCATTTTAATGAGATAAGGACTTAATTGAATTAAATGAAAACAAAATATATACTATTGAATAGTTTACATTCAATAAATTAATATAATCTTGTAAAGATTAAAGGATGAAATTACAAAATTATTGTAAATGATATTTATCAACAGTCGTCGCATCCTATAAAAATTCCGAAGATGTAAGTATATACTTGAATAATTTCATTTAAATAAAAATACTGAGACTGCTTATTCTTCATCAGACCTCATTTTCTTCTATATGTTAATATTGCACTTGGTAAGAAATATGGAACAATTCATGCTTGAAGTATTACATTTAATTAATTATTTTTTAATATTAAATGAACTATTGTCTCAGTTACTAGAAACAGCAATTTATAACGATCAAATTCATTGCATAACAAATAATTTTGCCTAGGGCTCCACTAATCCAAGTAGTTATTCTGAAAATGCAAAACGAATCCTCTCATTAACACTAAATTCTCATTTGTATACAGATGACCGAAAGGAAGAAAAAAAAAAAAAAAAAAAAAAAAAAAAGCTTGAACTAATGACTGTAAATTTACATTTGTCTACTTCCTATTCATATTTCATACCTTCAAGGGGTAGGAAGATTGCATTTCTAGCGTAAGAATTAAACATAGTTTAGTTAATGATTTCATATTGTTTTTACTTCCTTGTTATAACCTCAGAAATATGGAAATCTAAAATGTTTTAGTGATCTTGCGTGTTGCAGCTTTCGTATGTTCTTGGCATTCGTATGTAAAATGTTTGTGGTAGCACTGTGGTAAGCCACAGCGCTACTAACTCAATGGACCACCCGGGTTCGAATCTAGCTGTTATAGATAATTATTTTATGTTTCCCTGTAGCCGTGAATCAGCCATCCGAGGTCTACCTAGCCTCATTAACCCGTCATCGGTCGCTAGGTCGATTTTAAGACGCATGGCCGTACATGAGACTGTTTCTCACATTTCTTATTAAGAGCTATTTTTCAAGCATTTTGTCAAATATAAAGTTTTAATTTAGATTAGGTTTGTTAAAGCATAATAAAAAAAAAATATTTTGATACTTTTTCACAATATTTATACTAGTTTTAAAAAATTAAAAAAAACAAAACAAAAATAATTATAAAATAATATTAAAAATAATAATAATATTTTGAGACAAAAAAAGAATCAAAATACAGATATATTATATTATAAAAAACTAACACTAATCTTAAAAAAAAAAATACTCAGTTTGAAGAAATATCTGTGCACAACTGGTGCAAGTGAACCCTGAGACATATCGGTCTGTTACACTTGTGGCAATTGTTTTTGTTTTTTTATTCGCTCTCCTGGGACAGAATGCACAAAACCCCGAAATAGTGGTTGTGGCGCTGTGATGAAGTGATAACATAAAAAGATATTTTTGTCAGTTCATAGTAAATAATACGTACCTGATGAAGTCCCTGCCTCTTCAAGCCTACGTTTCCCTAGTTATGATAATTTTTTGTTTTAGAAAATACATTTTTATGGTTTAAATACACTTGGCGCAGGTGAGAAAAATCCTCACAACTTGAATATTTTTATATCACCCTCAGTGGCGCATGAGATGATGTCTCATGAGAAGCGTATATTGTCTGGGAAAGAGAGCTGGACGCTGACTCAGAGCTACTAGTGTGATGGGGAACGAGGTATGGAAGGAAGAGACTGTGAACTACAGATTCCAGGAATATGGGAACCACAGTCCCCCTCTAGCAGCTTCCAGATCCAAAAAACAATTAATGTGAGAGAAATTCTCTCGCAGCGACCAATAACGGGTTTTTACCCTTAACTGGGTAAAAAATCTGGCGGTCAAATCACCTCCTTACACAACCATTGATCTAGTAACATCTTGATCCTGCCTATGCAGGCCGATATTTAGGCCCATCCTAAATATATTAGAATTAGTTGGCAAACTGCTGGTTAGCTCTCTAAGACATGTAACAAAAACGTCTGTTGGGCAGTAAATTATTGATAAATAGAAGCTCCTAAAACCCTCCGTTTTAAAGAAAATTAGAAAATATTGAAGCAGAATTATATTTATATAATTTGCAGAATTATATTTATACAATACACGACCCAAGCCGGATTCGAACCGATGCCCTTATCTTCTCAAATCGGGGGTATCCACAATATTATCCCTCATACCCTTTTTTTTAGACCTCTTATTCGTGATGATGACGTCCATACATTATCCCTTTTTTGTTAAATATATTATTTTAGTATTATATTTTTATAATATTTCATTAATGAGAAAAAAGAAAATGATTATGCAATTTTTCAGCGGATACACAATTTCAATTCTTGAAACACGTAGCCAATATTTCACCAAATCCCTGAGTGATAACCCAAATCAACTGGATTGGAGGGATTATATTCAGAAAACCTCGTCATCGGTGTGTTTGATACGAGCGTATCGTCTTCTCTCGTATTTGTAAAAACATGTTTTCTTCTTCTGTTAATAGTTTTCACCTAAAAATATTTACATAGCTTGACTACTTTTTACCTAAAGTAGAAAATGAACGGGTTCTAAATTAAATATTTTACATTACAAAATGTTAATGTATGATGTATAATGTATTTCGTAACATGATTTAGTAAACCACTATATCTACTAATATACAATATACGTTTTGTCTTCTACTCTCTTCTTTTCCTCATGTTATTATTAAACGAAATAAATGGATTTCTTTTTGTCTTAAGGAAATAAATAGAAAAATGGGTTACAAGCAACAATCAATGAGCGGAATGCTATAATTTTTAATACGAGGATAGTTATTTGTATCATTGAAAATTCTTCAATTTTCTAAACTTGTTTCCTTATTCGATGCGATTTGGAATAGACTTATGATAGGGAAAAATGAGCAAAGTAGTATCTAATTAAACAATTTTTTAGACAGCCAAATTTTCTAATTTTGCTATTTTAATAAAGTTTTTAATTTTAGACTACTGAGGACTTTTTAGTCTTTGTACCTACACCAAAAAATAGTCCTCTCTTTTTTATTGAGATTAACATTAAAACGATAACGATATTAATATTAAAAATGTTTATTCCCCCTAAACGATTTAGTAACCACTTTTTTTTAATTACTTGAAAACATTTTAATTACTATGATAGTAAAAAATTGTTATAATTTTTAATTATAAAAATGTCATATTTCTAGGAATGTAATAGAATAAACCGTCCCAATAGCTAATTAAAAACATAGTTGAAAGTAGAGAAATGAGATGTTAGTATAGATTAAATTTTATCTGTTCTTAATAACATCTAATTTTTACACCAGTACCAAAATCCAGCCGGCTATTTCCAGAATTCCGAGGAGAAGAATTTCATCACATGTTCTTAGACGTCAAAGCTCTTCATAAAAAGATTATTTCGAAAAGGAAAGAATATTAGCTTCTAAGTTATAAGAATGTTTCATAACCCCTGGCGAATTCAAGATATTTTACAGATCTGAACCTTATTTCCCCCCTTCCATTGTCATCATGACTTATTTTCCTTGATCATTCTTTTGTCTTATTAAATAAAAAATATTTTTCATATTTTATCGCATCTGATTTGTGGAGATTTTGTACCCATTATTTAATTAGTTTTTCAATTATCGTTATTTGTTATCTAATATTTAATATTCATTTTTTATTATTTATTATTCTGAACCTTAAAATAATTAAGTAAAGCAATCGTTTACTGGTGCTTAGTAAAAGTAATGTTTTGATATGTATCGAACTTTTAACAGTTTTCGATATTATTAAGGTTTTTCGCCATCTATCCCGATACGTGGTCAAGGTGGGATATCTTTCAAGGAACCTTTCACAGTGTCCCTGGATATACACACACCTGTGTTTATTTGCCACATGGGTTCCTAATCAGAGCTATTAACACTTTAGTGTATGACAGTTTTTGACGAAGGATCAGAAGCTAATTAAGCAGGTAGAAACCCTTCCTAGATATCTCAAACATTTCCACCCCCTCCCGGGCCAAGGGGGGGGGGAGGGTGCACCTAGGGGGCGTTCTGTCACCTATGACCAATGAGGAATTAGATTCAACAAAAGGTAACGCCTCTAAGGGGAGGTGGGAAAAAAGGGACAGGGCAACTAGACCAGAAAAAATGGGTATTGAAGACGAAGACACAGAAGTAAGAAGACCGAAGAGAGGGCAAGATGCACTTTGACTAGACAAAGTCCTAAGAAGGGCTATGAGACCTGGACGCCGTCCCCTATGAACAAGATTACTCTCACGTTACTTCACGCACCACCCAAATCCACCAACTCAGCACTCATTCAGATATATATTAGATAATAATGTAATAATGGATATTTTATGGCAAACCAATTATCTGAATCATTTCATCATACTATAATTTCCTTTAATCATATCAATGTGAATAAATACTTTGTTCCTTGATATACTTTATATACTATTATATTACCCAATAACAACTCTTATTATATTATATAATTAATGGTAACATTTTATAAATATAAAGTTATTTAATTGGTAAACTGGTAAACACACAAAAAGCCTTTGGAAAAGAATCCAATCATAAATATAGTTTTGCTGGACTCAATTAATTAATTAATTAACTTATGTTTGGATAATTGTTTTCAGCGATTATCCTGGCATCCCGACTAAATCCCGAGACAGTACAGTTTCTATTACATTTAAATAAAGTTATATTATTATTTGCCCACTCTCCTCGCCTTCAATTTAGTTCAAAACTCTATCTATTTGAAATATTCTCTGTACTATCAATACAAAATTTACGTTTTCAACTTTTATACCCATTTATAAAAAAAAACTCTTATGAAGATACTAAACTAAAGTATAAACATGAAAATAACTGATATACGAATTTATAAAAACAATTATTAATGTTTTTTGACCATTTGTTTCATCTAAAAAGTATTGTATTTAATTGTGTATGTACTTAAATACAACAGTTGTGTTTATATGTCCGATCATGGAATGATATATGCTGTGTATTATAGAAACTAAATGAATTTGGGCAATATGGCTAAATAGAGCATCTCTCTCTCTTTTTAAATTTAAAAAAGAGGGCATTCTGGGGATAGCTGGACACGTCTTTGACGAAGGTTCCTGAATGCGTGGTTAAAAACATTGTGTGTTCGATTCCCAACTTGTTCAGTCAATTTCGTGGCGACCCAGATAAACGAATCTTAAAATTTCTACTCAAGGACTGCATTGGCCCTCAAAAGGTAACTTGAGTTATAAAAACTAAAAAAAAAAAAAATAGAAAACATTAATAGAGTCCACTTAAAACATTAGCCAGTGGTTGATAATAAATGAAATTAATATGTATTTGATATAACAAGTAACTAATAACTGTAAATAATATCAACTTATATGTTGTTAATAAATAAAAGTTTATATATTTTGAAAACATTTTGTAACAACGTTTTATAAGGACACGGGGATGTTCTTGTAGGTATGTGAATCCCATTTGAGCATGACCAGTACTTGGATGGCGTAGACCACCAGTAGGTTTTACTCTTTGATTTGTAAACAACCAACTCAGTACTTGGGTTTAATACCTCTTTGGAGATACCATTTCAATCGATGTTGAGATTTATTCATTCCTCTATCAAAGTTATACCTTTTCGCATACTGGATGAAACTTACAAGGTAGAGATTCCAGGATGCTTCAGTAATACCTGAAAAATTAGGTAGATTGAAGATAAATCATAAAAATTATAGTAACTACTACATAAATTACTATAAAAACAGATTCAAAGATCACGTATGTCCGAATTTGATGAGACATAATGTAAGAGTTTCGTGATATGTTAGGATCCATAAAAAAAGCAATTGATGATGCATTCTCTTGCACCTGCGATTTATGAATGTTTGTAAAAATATAATATTAAATGATTAGAGATCGGCACTCCCTGTAGTGTTACGTTACTTAGCACACCTCGACATGTACCTATTCAAATGCTTAAGGTACATTACGTAAGTGTTCACAATAACTATCCTTTTTTAATAAAACTCCTCGAATAATAACTGAGTTACTTTCACTTTTATTACTTAAATCTTTAACACTATAAAGTAAAGATTCTTTTCTTAGGAAGAAATCGGCGAAGAATTCCATATTACAAGGGAATATAACTATATAGTGTTCTCCATGAATATACAAAACAAACGAAATAGAGGTAATCATAAACAAAACAATGATACGCCCAACAATAACTTATTCTGCTTCTGTCTGGAGCTACTCATGTGACTCAAATTATAGAAAACTATTACTCATTCAAAATGTATATATGCGAATAAACAACTATCCTCAGTACATCAGAATTTCAAATATTTTTTTCTGACACAGCTCCCGACGATTAAAGAATATAAACAGTACACATACTTACTGCCACAAAACTTTATCTCTCTTACTAACATTTCTGACAATCCCTACATACAAAAAATAGAACACTACGAAAAAACAATACTAAAACAATACTCCCGCAAACTGACCAAACACCTATTATAAGACAAAACATAAACAAAATTTTATACTTATATTGTATATATAATTTTTTTGTATTGAATATATGTTATTTTTTAAAAAGTATATAATTTGTTCATTCTTCCATAATTTATCATTTATTTATTTTTTTTATTTTGTGTTTTTTTTTTAATTATACTGTTTGGAAACTATAACTATGAAAAATGCATAGAAAAAGGAAATTCAAATCACATAATTGTAATATAGAAAATATATTTGCACCTTACGATATGTTGTATCTTGTGGAAACATTTATATTATTATTATAATAAGAACTATAAAAATATTTTTAAAAAACTGATATATAAATATATCTGGCAAGAACGATACAGGTCTCGAAAATATCTATATCTCTAAAACATAAAATAACTACCCAGTGGGTGGAACAGGGTTTATCCGCTCTCTATTGGATAAGGTTGAAGGAGTGGTGTTTAATGAGCATAGGAGGGAAGGTCCCGGGCTAAAAAAAAATAAGGATCCTGTCGTTTCCAGCTTACCTAATGATGAGGTGAAAGGGGATGTAATTCAATGTTTACAAACTAGGCATCTAATTAGAGTTTATTATTTTTAATTGACAGATATACATTATACAGCATTAATCTAAAATATATTTCGGAAGAAGATAGTCGACCGTATGAAGTAGATGGTTGGGAGACAGTCCACGTGGCGGTCAAATAAGGTACAAACATAGTAGAAAAAAATTGTTTATTGTTAACCAACATTTTGCCCCACTTTGTAGGGCTGTCTTGATTGAAACAAGGATGACGATTGGATGAGTTGTCATCCTTGTTTCAATCACGACAGCCCTGATGAAGTCCTGCACAGTGGGGCGAAACGTAGGTTAACAATAAATAGTTTTTTCTGACCGCCAACTGGACTATTTCCCTAACATCTACTTCATACGGTCGACTATCTTCTTCCTGAATATATTTTAGATTAATGCTGTTCAATGTATATCTGTCAATTAAAAATAATAAACTCAAATATTGGACATTATGTATGTATGTGATGCTTAATTTTTTTTTTTAATTTGGTATATAGCGACGTTAGCACTCAATTAGTATTGATGTTGAATAAATTTTAAACTACTCTACGGAATTTATCAGCATTTAATTTACTTGATTTAATCAAATTAAAATTTCAAAGATTATTCCTTCCATAATAAACTCCCTAACCACCCAAACCCACTCGTTTCTAACCTTGCTTCCTCTTCCATTCCTGGGAATCCTCCGAGGCGCCTGAAAAGAAGATGGCCTCATGACCTTATATTGTAAACTGTTTTTAGAGCTCTACTACTGGGTAGTTTCTCTACATCCTGTATCATATCATTATGTCATTATGATAAAATTTACTGGTTATATTTTTTTTATACAGTTGTAAATATCAATAAATAAATAAAATAAAAAAAAAAATTCAAAGACTACCTAAGAAAAAGAAATCTCTCAAGTATATAGGTCAGTATAGGTTCCTGATGATTTCTATCTCAATATTTTATTTATTTATTTTTTATGACCCTTATTTTACTGTCTGAAAATGTTTATGTTACGAGTTCAAATTCTGTGACCAGTTGTTTTCCCCTAAAAATTACTGGGACTATGTTGTTATGACTTATGATATTTTTTCAGCGACAAGAATACAGAATAGAAACCAGGTATCGATGTTCTGTCAGGGAAAACAAGTTTAATATCTTTCGTTTCAATAGGATATAGCGTAACGGAAGACCTTTTTCCTGTGCCTTCTCTGTAGGGTTTCGCAGCTAATGTATGTATAAACATAGAAAATAAATTTATTGTTGTATTTTTAATTTAATAACTGCAAAGTAAGAATGGATCAATGAATCCCATTTTCTAATATTTTTGATCATTTATTCTTTTAAGTTATAAATTAAGTTTTGTTCATGCTAAAACAAGCATGAGTATTATAGAGAACTAAGTACATTTCCTAGGTGATACGATATAGAATTAGAAAAATAGTAATATTTCTAATTCTCATTAGAAACTGAGATGGGCATTATTGTGAGAGTTAGTGAAATAAGGGAATACGAGAGAGGGGAAGAAATAGTTGCTGTAAAAATTAGTGTCTAATTAAATATTTAAAACAGGACAAATTATTACATAAGGGTTCATTATTAATTATAACTGTAAATAATATTAATGAAATGTCCGGTAAACTCAGACTGTTAGTGTTTAACCTCCTTATGTTCTCCCACTTAGGGGAGGAAAGAAGGGTTATCCTACTAGTTAAAAACCTATTCCAGCCTGAGTGGGAAAGTCTAGATGAATTCCAAGGACTTACAAATAAACTATGGTCAATCTTTCATGGGATTAAGTAAAATATGGATTATTTTAACCTGGGCAATATTGCACCAATTAAAATCTTCAATGGCAAATTAGTTGTCTTAAAATAGGCAAATGAAAACCTTGGATGTTCAAGCAGATGTATAGTGTTGATGTTACTGAGACTGAGTGAAAAATGAACTTGTGTCCATATGAACCTGTCCAAATACATTTTAAAACATAGTGATACCTATGTTATGGTTGGATCCACCCACTATTTTTTTTTTTTTTCGCACCCTCCATTAATAAGGAAAAGGAAAGTAGGGTACATGCAACAATGTTTAGGTTGATGTTGTGCATCCTTTTACTACCAGGGGTATTATAAGGTATTGATTCTATTGTGCACTGTGTGTGTATAGTCGAAGGCGCCAAGTGCGCGTTGATACTATGTTGAGCG
>NW_027107242.1:1018160-1020527 GCF_000696795.3 Halyomorpha halys | reverse complement strand
GATGTGTTCAGTCATGACGCTGCTCAATGATCTTGGTCATGGTGTTGAGAAGTGTCATCACCACCGACATCATCTGGTCCATTCTACAACACATTTTCTCAACAAGTGATGTGAGAACCGAGGTTTCCTGTGTCGAAGTTGACTGAGGTTGTGAAGTCAGCTGTGTTGGTGTGGGCGGCAGTAGGGATGTAGAAGGCAGTGTAGGTGCAGTTGGCTGAGTTGAAGAGCGGAGTATGTCATTGAAGCACCCACTAAGACCCCCAGGATGCCCTATATCACTTTTGAAATATTTGCTTAAAACGGGAAGAGGTTGTTTATGATAGTGAAATCGAGTTATATTTAAAAAGCGCCTGAAATTGAAAAACGGCGTGAAACCAACCGCTCCCTCCCTCCGTAGTAGCCTTGCTTATCTGAAGTTTAAAACTGACACATATAGCGAGTATATTGATCGATGAACGACATGTCACAATCTCACAAGAGGATATCATAACACAAAAGGCAATACTTCCCGGCCAGACCCGCTCCACTAAGACCCCCTTTTTTTCGTATCCTTCATTAAGAACAATAACATTAGTACTTCATACATATATAATACTTGCAATTTACTATGTATACGTTAGTGCGTACTAAAGCGGTTATCGCATCAACCTAAGACCCCCAAGGAAGCGACGGTCCTATTCACTTAGGAAATATTTGCTTGAAACAGAAAGAGGATACTTTAAAACAGTTAAATCGAGTAATATTTAAAAAGCACTTAAAATTTAAAAACGGCGTGAAAAAATTAAAAGTTCAATATGCCTCATTTTTTGGGGGGAGGAGGGGAAGACTAAATGACTAATAAAATTAATTTCGGAATAAATTATTTATTTACATATTCTGAATTTTTCTAGTCGGTCAAATGAAACGGAAAATCTGGAATCGAAAGGTCCTCGTTGTGTGACATATTACTTTTGTGAAAAAATAAGGTAATGTAATACTTAACTTGGAACGTAATATTTCAACTTTTGATAGGACGTTAATTCTTTTTCTTGGTAGACCACTAATGTTTAATGTTGAAAATAATAAACCAAAGATTCACAGGAAACTGGACTTTTGTGATTACGTGTTGATTTTTATTTTTATTTTTTTTCAAGGTATCTTCTAACCTAGTCGATAGAGACTGAACGATATCGTAATAAGATATTTCTCATACGGAATGAGAAACAGGGACTAGTTGTGAAGTGGATATTTCGCTGACTTGGAAGATTGGAAAGGAACAGCTGACTTGAAAAGAAGATGTTACAGAGGGTATGAAATATGTATAACCTATTTCGCGTCTCTGTTCCGCTGCGTCTCGTACGCGATTCGACGATCTATAAGCTCTTCTTCTGCAAAGATCAGGTGTTTGATAAAATTAATATAAGATATATTATTTAAATATATGGCTGCATTTTACTTGAAATGCAAGTCTTGGGGCAAAAAAAAAGTTAATTATAAAAACACCAAACTCATGTTTATGAAAATCACTCAAATACGTACAGAGTAAAAAGAGAGATTACAAGAAATTTATTGCATATTTTCGACTTCTTACTAGAATAGTTATTGACACTTATTAGCCTAACTATGAAAAATATATTTATAATACTACCATATTTTTAAAAATATAATTATACAAATAGGTTTTTCTAGACCACATAAAGTACAATAGAAATCTAGAAAATTATTGGATTCATACTTTATAAGGAACACCAAGGCTGTATAGACTTTTTAAACTAAGTATTTCTTATTTGCTTTTTGAGATGAAATCCAAATTTTGTATTTGATCTTAAGTCATCTAAAACAGTTTTTTTTTTTGTTAGTTTTACTATTCTTGTCTGATTAGAGCATGATGAGTGATTTCTAAGAATCTCAAGTATTCATTTTGTTTTGAAATTCTATAATTATAGATAAAATTATAAATTACAGAAATTAGGATAAAACTGTGTAACATTGTTAAAACTAAGCAAAAGTTTAAACTAGAGGTACTTTCACCAAGACAAAAAGAATAAATAAATAAAAACTATCTAGAGATCATGATTCATCGAAAATATTAGTTAGATTTTTCATCAACTTGTTAGTAAAAAAAAAAACCCAGATAAAATGATAATTCGATGAAAACAGTAAATATTTCGATGTTCCACAGTATGATGTTTCTATGTCTAGTGATTCATTAATTCATGCTCTTCAGTCAAACACTTATTAAGTGTGTGATTCAATTCATGACCAGATCGCTCGTAATTTTTTTATATGCATTTAAATCAGTCAATAAAATTTAAAATTTATGTTTAGTATGGATTATAAAACTCTAATCAATTATTTTAATTCAAAGCATTACAACTTTCATTGCTA
>NW_027107242.1:1003151-1013925 GCF_000696795.3 Halyomorpha halys | reverse complement strand
ATCAGTGGGTAGATTCTCCACATGTTTTTATCATGTCACTATGTCACCTACAGCAAATTTACTTGTTGTATATATGTGTATACAGTTGTAAATATCAATAAATTAATTATTAAAAAAAAAAAAAAAAAAATGTTTAGTATGGATAAATAGTGTCACTTTTAAAAATAAATTAGATATGAAAACTATAAAATATTTGTACTTTTGTTCAGTTTAGATGTAATAAAAAGATTAAACAGTTAATACTAAATATTACACTGTATAACAAAAATTATACTTATAACAAATATATAAGGTCTTGCGATACCGTGAACCGTGATTCAAGATTTATTGTATATTTTTACTTAAATAATTGTGTATTTTTAAAAAAAAACACAACATAGGTGTGTTTAACGAATATTGATAATTGATGAACGAAATTGATGCGTTGTTTTCTTCTTTTTTTTTTTCTTAACATATACTTTTAATTACGCAACAATTAAATGTTATGATTTTTATTAGTGATTAATTACAATGCCATTATGGGTATGTAAAAGTTACTTCTGACTCTTATTTTATTGAATTACATTACTTCCAAAAACCGATCAAGCATCATCACTATTTAAAATAACTTATTAAATATTAAGCTTCATAATACACCTACTCTTCAAAAGGAATCTTTGCGGGTTTTGAATTGATTGAAAAGCCCTTTAAAGAGAAATTAGATAGAGGGACTACATTGAGCTCTATATAACGATGTTGGAATTTAGACGGCGTCGAACTAAGCTCGCTGATGTATTAATATATTCAGTAAATTAACGAAGATGAGACCTATGCTAGGGGTGTGGGCGGGGAAGAAACATAGAAGCCTCCTCGAAGGAATGGCAGCCACTGGTCCTTTAATGAAAAGCGATAAATCTTCTCAATGGGTCCGCCACTTCTGAATAGGTTCGCTCTGGACTCCGGCTTCGATCCAGAGTAACTTTTCTCTTAGGTAGAAGGAATAATAGTTCCCCATTACTGAGAAACTCAATTGTCCTTAACTATCAGCTAGAATCAGAAGTATCGCCTCGAAGTTTCCTTGGAGACTTTCAGCTCATAACTGCATATACGAGGGTTTGTACTTATGACAAATAAAAAAAAATGTAAATACAAATAATTTCGCATGTTTTTTTTTTAAATTTATAAGTGTTATCAGATAAATCTAGAATAGGTAGTAAAACATAACTTTATATTTTTTATGTATATTAAAAAAAAAGTGTAATGTTATTTTAAATAATTCTATTACTTTATCGTTTTGAACCACTATCAATCAGATTTTAATGAAATGTTTAAATATTATGTAGATTGTTACTTAAATGGTCCAATATCAATTCACATTCCCTACTTTCGCTCATGCATGTGCAAACGTATTTTGTTTTACAAACCTTTCGAAAATGACTAGTCGATTCCAACTATTAAAACGCTTACTATAGAACAATCTAAACATCCAACAAATCACAAAAGACTCATTTATTTGACTATAATATCTGGACTTGTTGTTTTCAGCTTTTGGCCTCTACTAAACCATCGAATTCCTCTCGTATCCAATCCTTATAATATAAAATCGTTTATGTTCCTTGATTTGTAACAAATCAAGTCACCCATCAGGACCTCAATATTCTATAGATTTGACCAGAACCAGTTACCAATTCTTCCATGATAAGCTTCTTAACTACCCTAAAACACTTGTTTCTAACCTGAAACCTCCTCCATTACCCGATGATCCTCTTAGGCGTCTGATAAGAAGATGGCCTCGAGATCTTCTCCCCCAGAGATGTTATAGTTCTATCAGAGCTCTATCAATGAGTAGATTCTCTACATGCCTGTATCATGCCATTGCATTACGTAAATCAAATTTACTAATTGTATATATTTTTAATGAAGTTGTAGTAGAAATAAATAATTTTTGATGAACTAAAAATAATGAACACTGTTTTTTAAAAATAAAATAAACAATATTGTTTATATCTAAATACTTCTAGATAAAGTTTTTCTTCTGTTTTGTTAATATATGTATATTTTTTTAGAAAACAAGATAAACAATTTTTAAAGACAATATATTTAGTTAAACAATTTAGAACTATTCAATTTATTAAATATGCTTCTAAACAAGCATTATTCATTATTTGTTTCTTTTAAAATTAACACGACATTTAAAGAGATTGAACAACCATACCTGAGTCAAACCATTTATTTGTATGCCGATTTTTAATTAAATAATGATCTAATAATACAATATTCATTGCCCATAACTGTGACGGCTTGTAATATTATTCATCATAAAAAATTTAAAAATATGTACCTAGGATATACAATAATAATAATTACCTGGGTACCCAAGAATATATGCTACTTCATTTCTTATGAACTCATTTCCCGTTGAAGAAATTAAAATATAAATTGAAATTCACTACGCCTTAGTGGAGATTGGCTTTTATAAAGGCATTTAAAAAAACCCTGGGTCCTCATCTCTTAGCTTTCTTGAATATTTATAATTTTAATTTGCATGAAGTTCCTGTTGAAATGCATCATTTTTGGAAGTATCTCAGTCTAATTTAATATATATTTTATGATTCTTCGTTTTCACAGTGTTACGGACTTTTTTTCCTGCAAGTTGTATCTAATTTCGTTGATTATTCTTTGGTATTATAGATAGGTCAAGTTACCTAATAAAATCAGTTTTCTTTAAGAAATAATTTTTCATCTAATCTGATTTTATTGACTTGACGTATTTTTTTTCGATTTTACATCATTTATTACTAAGCCGAAGCAGTAAAGGCCGAGCGTGTTAGATCATAGAAGTAATTGGTCACTGGTTCAGTCAAAATTTTCTTTAAAAAAAATTCATTTATTGTACTGTGAAGAAAACAAGGTCTTGGTTCCTATCCTTGTGCTATATTACTTAAAACAATGGAACAATTAAAAGAAATTAAATTTTATAAAATTATATTTTACAGAGTTTGATTATGTAGTTGGAATGATGGTTTGGTTACTGCTTTGGATATGCTTATTAAAATCCCAACCTTTCAAGTAATTTATATTTTGTATTTATAGTAGATATTCTGTCATTAATATCATAACTTTAGAAGTATTAAGCATAAAGATATTATAGTTCTTAGAGCAAATATTCAATTAGTAACCAAGTGAATAACTAGATATGTTCAATATTTAAAAGTGACTGATGAATCCTCTAGAAAAAAACGAGAATTAAAAATTTTAAGCCTCACTTACTATATGAATTGCAGTACAAATTACATTAGATCTAAATTGTTTTGATGAAATGTTTATTTACTTTCTCCGGATGATTTCATAGCACACAGTAATATGTTATTTACCAAACTCTTTAGCGCACTTAGCCTTCACTGGCTCGTTACTAGTGACGCGGCGAGAGGGATGCGCTGGGATCTCAAAGAGCCCTGCTCTACCCCTCACACGTGGGGGATAGAGTGGATCGGGGATCCTCATGTCGATAGTGTAAATATTGTATATAAAAGTACAAATGTGGCTTAGTGTTTTATTTTCATCCTTCTGTTTATATATATTTCGCAATAGATTTTATTTATTTTTATACTATTTATTTAATTTTTTTTTTTTCTTGTATGAATTTAAACAATTATCACTATTATCTATTGCCCAAACATGGCAGGTTGTAATATTTATCAATAAATAAAGTTTTGAAATTAAAAAGAAAAACTTTACCAAACCAGTTTGAAATTGGTCAATATCAGTGTTGATTGTGATCTTCTAATAATTTTATTTATTTATTTTTCTAAATTTAAATGAAATGATAATTTTAATTTACATGAAGCATGAATGCCATTATCAGAATATAATTGTGTCAGGATCTTGAAATTTTGAAAGTCCCTCTTAGTAAAATAAATTAATTTCCTACACCTAACATAGAAGTATACCAATAAAATATACAAATATACTATTTAAGTAAAAACAAAATACTACATAAAGTTACAGTATTTTGGGCATGCAAGCCAATCTATAATATTTATCAATAATCGATGTTCCATACAAAAAGGAAAAAAAAAAAAAAGAGGATATCTGTCAGTGAATTGGAACGGCGAGGACCAGGTGCTCCTGATAGATTGGCCGGAACCTTAATTGGAAGTCACAGTTAAAGCAAAACTTATAGCAGATTTTGTTTTCCCCAACCAGTTTCTATTTTTTCCTTCCTGCATTCAGGACATATATGTTATGTTCACTATACTGTACCAGATATACATTTAAATTTATTAAGAGTATTCATATATACATAAAATATTACAAAAATTCTTTAGAATAAACTGAAACTGAATTTGAACAAAAAATACATTTATTATACACTAATATGAATTCCAGCATAATACATTTTTAGAATGAATAAATAAAAAATAGATATTAAATAAGTAATAAAATATAAACAAATAAAACAATGGATAAATACATACTATAGAATTAATTGATAAATAATCAATGGGGAAAACTCGAAAAATAGAAATAGCATAAACTAAAACTGAATTTGAAAAAAATAACATTCATTACGCACTAATATGAATTCGAGCATTATGGATTTTTAGGACAAAAATAATTTGAAAAATGTATTCTAATGCAGTAGTATTTCTTCGAACAGTGGATTTTAAATAAAAATGATTACTCAGTTTATTAGTAAGTTTATTGTTGAATACTGTATAGTTCGAATGTTCGATCACATAATGTATGTAGGGGTGAATGGGCACCGGTAAAAATTTTGTTAACATTTTCTAAGGAATCTACTAGTGCTTTATCCTTCACTATTGCGAATTTATGAAATTATTGGTATTTTTTTACTTTCACCTATCCACTTATGAAATGTATAGTAAGGACAAGTTTTAAGCAAAATTTCGAATTCGAGTTTTGAACATGACTGCCTAGCCTAGCACAAAAATTATAAGTCGTATGAAACTGAAATTGCAATTTAAGGCGGGTATATGACTGGAATACAAAATAAATTATTTCGTTAAAATTGGTCAACTGTAAGTGCCACTATTGTGAATTACGATCGTTTTACAATTTTTACGATTTTTTAAAAATCTACATTAACGATTTTTATTAAACTCGGTATGTCAACGTATAATTAAGTTATCTTTAATATCCCTTAGGTCTTCTTCTCATTGAAATAATCCAACAGAGCTTAGATAACGAATTTTCAAATCTACGTATAAAGTACCAACCAGTCTAAGACTGACGGTATTGTCATGTCCTTTCAGAAAGGCAAAAAGAGCTGCCTGCCTCAAAGATTCGTGGTGGATGTGGGGGACGGAAGATCTTTAATTCCATCCTCTACCTT
Organism: Halyomorpha halys; assembly: GCF_000696795.3. Taxonomy (NCBI): domain Eukaryota; kingdom Metazoa; phylum Arthropoda; class Insecta; order Hemiptera; family Pentatomidae; genus Halyomorpha; species Halyomorpha halys. The sequence goes on along the minus strand of NW_027107242.1, from coordinate 1,008,590 downwards.
GGCGTGACTCTAGATCGTCATCTCACCTTCTTAAAACGTATAGGCTGCAGCATCTGCTCACTTCAGAGCAACATTCACAGCGCCTGAAACTACTGATCTACAAAGCAATTATCAGACCCACTCTGCTCCATGGTGCACCTTTCATAAGACACCTTTATAAAATTACGTTAAACGGACTTAAGAGTTTCCAGGGATCTGTTCTTCGAAGATCGTCAGGGGGCCAAGAACAGTGTCATCCGTGAAGAGCTCCAACTTCCCACTGTGCCAGAGTTCATAAGCCGACAACACATTAAATTTTTTGATGTGTTGAAGGCCTACTCTAACCCTCTGTTTCGTGAAATTACTCCTTCACCAAGACCTGGCAGGTGGTAGTGCATTGTCCCTTTAGATGACGTCCTCGACGAGGGAAGGGCTTTGGACTCAATAGTTTAAAGTCGTTACACACACACACCTAACCAGCGGAACGTCCCTCCCCGTTCCAATAATCCACTGGAGTGGATTTTCACTACCTTGATTGGACTCTGCAACGAACCTTACAATGCCCAAGCCAATCCAAGGCAGTAGTATGCTAGTATACATTTGTCATTTCTGTTGAGTGTCTCTGTCTGCTCTTCTAAATCTCCTCTTGTCTTTTTCTCCCACTTCCCTTTTGGGGCGTTACCTTATTTTTAAATCTCTTCTCTGATTGGTTATCGATGTCCGAAGACTCCCGAGGCAGGCGTCCCCCTCCTAAGGGCCGAGAATGTGTAACAAAAAGTTTGACTTGTCTAGAAAGGGCCTGCAACTGGTTAATTTGATTCTGGTCCCTCGCCACAAGCTATCATTTTTGTTAGAACACTTAAAGGTTAGCCAATCTAATTTTCTCAGGGGCCTCTGGTAATGTGACAAACTTAATACAGATGTTTTCATATCCGAGGATGCTAAAAGCTTCCCAGAAGGATACCCTGACCAGGCATAGGGGCAGATGACGAAACACCTTAATAATACCCCGGATTGTCAATACATAGCACAACAAAAAAATATTAGATTTTTTTTACAAATACTCAGTGCATAATTTAGCAAAGTGATACTCTAAAGATATTTTTTTCTATTTATATAATTTTATTTGTTACTGTAAATTTAATGCATATGTTTTATAATCTAAATATAATATAGCTTTATAAGATAATGTTGTGCTAATTAAAGTATTAGCTCAACTTCGACCATATAGGTTTCGGTGAAAAACCTTAAAGGTCATTAACTTAATAAAAAAAAGTACAATAAAAATCATTTTAGTGATATAATTTTCACATTAATGGCTATTTCATTGAATGAAAGTATATTTTTTCATGTGGTTGGTTGAGAATGACCTCAAAACACACACAAAAAAAACAACAAGTTTTTTCTTTAATTAATTAGTTAATGCTTTTACTAACCAATATTCCTATCTGAGCAGTATCTCTATAAATAGATTACCATTAGAGAAGGATTATGTTTTTAATTAAAATTGAAGGACTATAATCCTCTGATTTATTGATGATTTTAATGAAATTTCCTTTGATTATTTATATAACATTTATATATTCTTATGAACTTATATCTATAACTATATAAGTTATTTAATATAATATATAAGTTATGTAATATAATATAATAAACTTATATTACTAATATCTTAGGTAACATACAAGAATCTTGAAATCGTTTTGGTGGCTATTTTTCGTAATCATATAATTGAAATTTCCATGCTCTAATCTGAATTGAGTCATAATATGGTTTCAACTAAATTGTTGTACATATGTTCTGATGTATACGAGATGAGCTTTCTAAGTCTTCAGCTTTTGTTTAAGACTTAATAGAAAGTTCCCAAGTTATATCTGGAAAAAACTATACAGTCAGAAAATATTTATCCTAATCTGGATTTGTATTATTAATTAATATATATTCACGAGAAACATATGTAGGAAATATGAATTAAATTTAATTTGAACGATCATAAAAGAGAAAAGATGAATATTTCGTTTTCTGCCACCATCTCCTTCAAACCAATTAAGAGGTTAAATTATTGGAGAACATTCATGGTATGAAGTTGAATAATTTGAGTACTCCAACATACAAATCGGTTGAGCTGTTCCCACAATTATAACATACCTACAGATAGACAGATTATAATAAATATCTAAAAGTTTTATGAAGAGATTATTAGCGATCAATTCAGTAACTAATTGTCTAGCATCTTCGGAAAAAGATCGTATGTTTGACCATGAAAAGAGTTCGATTTAATAAAATTTACATCCAATATTGAGAATATTAGTTAATATAAAAGAGCAGAATCTGTCTAATTTTCTTTCAGTAATATACATTCCTATTTTATCTAATACATCTCTTTTATATTATAATTTTTTTTTCATTTTTACTAACATTTTCATTAAATTTCACAAAAAATCTGTTAACGGCAACAGCCAATATTTATTATGTAATATTTTACTCTATACGTAAAATATAAGAGATATAATCATATAATAGATTTTTTTACTAAAATGTTTCCAATAAACATCTGATTGTGAGTATTAGCAATGAGTTTCTTTTAGAAAACCCCAAGATGGTTAGAAAATATTTTAGAGTTAAACTAATTTTCCGTAAGTTTAACATTGGTATTATGTTGCAGGATTCCGTATCTTTGAGGAGCAAGGGAAGATAGAGTAAAAAAAAGAAAGGAAAAAAGTGTAGTCCAACAGCACTTAGAGGAAAGCCGAGAAAATAAACTTGAGATAGCTAAGATGAGATCTCACCAAGGTCGAATAAAAGACTGAACGATAGGGGAGGAAAAGGATTTATCATTCAGCATAAAATTGAATCAAATATTGAAAAAATAAAGTATATAAAATAAGTATTAAGATTAAAATTCAATGATTGGTAGGAATCGTTAATCAACACCAATTATATACTAACTCAACATTGCCTTAAAGCATTTAATCAACCAATTTCTCATGGTTTGAAAACGTAATCATTTAAAAATAAATAAAAAAAAGAGAAAGGATTTTCATACAAATATTTAGAGAAACATTAATAAATTAAATTTTCAAAGCACTAAAAGTCTTGAAATATTGTCATCCATATACGTTTATGAGCGAAAATAAATTATCGAAAAAACTAACTAATACTGATCTAATATGTAATAATGCTTTACTAAACTCTGCCCAGAGAGTTATCACAATTATCCCCATATCCCCCCGATGAATTAGGAGCAAAACTGGTTCGACATCTTCGTTGAGCGAGTTTAGAATAGTCCAAAATACGTCTTCGAGTGGAGATAGATTAGAACTATGTTTGATTAATAACAGCAGACGTTTTGAACATGTTTTATAAGATAATTAATATGTAATTTTAAATATGTATTTAAAATTATATATTTGCTTAATTATATTTAGCACCTATTGATTTACTAACAAGTATGTACAAAACAAGAAATCAAATTTTGTTTTTGTATTCAACCCGTCTTTACATTTCCTATACGATATATGTACATCAAAATTTCTTTATAGTCGATACTTATTAAAATGATAAAACGTATAAATTTTAAATATTTTTTCCCCGACATATAATGATATAATATGACTATTATTATTAAAAAAAGTTATTTCGAGTGGTGAAAATCATAATAAAAGTAAATTAACGTATTAAGCACTAGCTCTTCCAGATTAGGAGGCGGCCATTCTGAAAATCCAATGAATACGGGATGATTAATTATCTTAAATTTGAAAGTGATCTGAACCTTGAAATGGAAATATAAAATATGAAACGAGCGTGATGACCATTGGGTTTTACTCCTTAAAGCTCTAACGAACAACAACAACCCTGCCGAAATAAATGGTTATCAAAAAGAGCACCGACATCCACCAACGTAAGTCGATAACCTCGGCCCTGAGAACTATTAGCTCAAGCTCCATGGCGCTAAAAATGAGGTGAAGTCGGAAAAATATAGAAGAAACGAAACGTGGTAATATAGTACATTTCATTTTCATAAATGTTTTTTATATAAACAACTTCAATTTTTTTAGGGGGGAGAGGGTTGCTGATTACGATTTTCAGGTCTTTCTCTTCTCTAGCCATTAGCTTCACTAGCTAATGGTGACCAGGAAAAGAAAAAAAATGTCAATATTTTAAACCGTTTGTACACGAAGCTGCTCGTAGATTCCGACTATTGCAACATTTACTAGACAAACGGTCTAAATTGCCAATCCATTACAAAAGACTGATCTACGTGACTATTATAAGGCCTATCTGGCCATACGGAGTTGAGCCTTGGGGCTCCACAAAACCATCAAATTCCTCCAGAATCCAATCCTTACAAAATCCTTAATGCTCCTTACTTTGTCACAAATCAAGTCATCCATCAGGACCTCATTGTTCCATATGTTGCCGATTTGGCCAGAACCAGATACCGTTCTGAGAACAATCTAAACATCCAATAAATCACAAAAGACTCATTTATTTGACTATAATATCTGGACTTGTTGTATTTAGTTTTTGGGTTCTACTAAACCATCGAATTTCTCTTGTATCCAATCCTTACAATATAAAATCGTTTATGTTTCTTGATTTGTTACAAATCAAGTCATCCATCAGGACCTCAATATTCCATATGTTGCCGATTTGGCCAGAACCAGATACCGTTCCTTCCATAATAAACTTCTCAACCACCCAAATCCACTTGTTTCTAACCTGGCTTCTCCTTCATTACCTAATAATCCTGCTAGGCGTCTGAAAAGAAGACGGCCTCGAGAATTTCTCCTCTAGAAATGTTATTGGAGTTCTATCAGTGGGTAGATTCTCCACATGTTTGTATCATGTCACTATGTCACCTACAGCAAATTCATTTGTTGTATATATGTGTATCCAGTTGTAAATAACAATAAAAAAATTACTAAAAAAAAATATTCTTCCAACCAACGGAATTTTTCATCAACGGACCAATATATTTTTTACGTTCTATTTTATCTGTTCTAATTAGTACTTCATGATCAAACGATTTATTAATCAATCATTAAATTAACGTATTGCTATATTAACTTAGTCCCTTTAAATACAAGGGAATCGTTAGCACTGATTGGACAATCCATAGCATTGTTAGTACTAATTATTCATTGAAGGGCGTTAATTAAACTGTTAATTATTGAAACTTCATGAGACACCTCCTTATGTTCCCTATTGGCTCATTGTTTAGCATGGTATTCATTATATTTTTAAAAAAATACAATTGTATTTATTTATAGGTTGTACATATAGACTAAATATTTAAGTAGTTTGTGTTGGGCAATATTATAAGCTTGATATTTAGTGTCAATGGAAATATGTAATTTTCTTAGGATATATGATTTGCTTATATATTTTATTATATATTTGCGGGAGGGGGCGATGGGGGGAGAGAGAGAGAGAGAGAGAGAGAGAGAGAGAGAG
>NW_027107242.1:997370-1002426 GCF_000696795.3 Halyomorpha halys | reverse complement strand
TGTATATATATATATATATGGTGTATGTATATATGTATGGATACTAATATGTAGGGTTCTTACTTTTTCAAAAATACTACCATATTCCAATATACAATGGACCTTTGCTTCACCTGAAAATTCCTAGCCTAGATTTTCGATTAATTAATTATAAGCTCACTAAGTGAAATGTTCAATGTGATTTCGGATGTGGTACTCGGAGTATGTGGCGGCTTTATAAGTATATTATTGTATATTGTAGTTTCTTAGTAACTAACATTATAGCCAATGACCTTTTGAATACTGGATTTCCAATTTATTAGTTTTCGTTATTATTTAGTATATATTTCATTTTATTTTACTACTCACAATATGTCTTTCTAAAACTATTTGTCTAGCAGTTTTTATTATTCAATTACTCAGTCTATTTTATTACTACACAATAAATACAGTACTAAACCACTAACCCACTAGCTGATTTATAATGTTTTTTATGTATGGTACCTTATATCTATTTTGACGAAATATCTCTTGGTCTCATACTTTACCCATTTTTTTAAAAAAAATTTAAATGATTAATCTTCTACAATTTATGACATTTGCATTCATTAATTTTTAGTAAGAAAAAAATTCAATCAAATCCCTATAATACAACTGCCCTTAGAAAATCTGATTTGATTAAATATAAAAAATAATAATAGGACTATTCCGGAATTTTATTAATTTCGATAAAGAGACTTGGAGCTTTGGGAAGTTGAATCCGTGGTGATCCCATTGACCATGACTTTCTTTGTGCTTTACTCGAGGGGAATAGCATCGGTAATGAACTAGCCGCTCACTATCGATAGGTGGGTTATTATTCTCTAAATTGAAGTCCATTCAAAGCTGAGTGAGTTATATTGATTTTAGGAAATATTGCCTGAGACTTGATCAAGGCATTATTGTTGAGGGTCAGTCATAACGGCAGTTCCATCGTATTCCCTTTTGTTAACCTAGTTTTATTACCAGTAAATAACTAAAATTAGATTTAACAATAAATAAAATGTACCTTTGATTTCATGATTTTTTCTGAGAAAAGATTAAAATTGTAAACACAACGAAGCACTTAATCCTCTTACAGACTTAATGTATTAAAACTAGGGCTACTTTGACGCTACCACCCATTTTTAGCCAGAAAGTTAATTCAATAAATTTTATGAAATTTATACAAAGAAAATATTAGTTAATTCACTTGAGAATCGAACCCATTCATACTACCACCAATAGCACGCTCTATGCTTCAACACGGTTAAAGTCAACTTTAAAGCTTTCGCTCGATTGTGGTGACAGAATCCTTGGGGAAATTCAATTTCTTAACGATTATTTTAATTGGATTTTTCCTCACCGTTTGCAGGCAAATCGTTAAAGATTTTTATGATCACCGAAGTTGATAAGTATCATTTTTGTTAAGTTAACTTAATTATATATTCACATTGAAATTTTAGAATAATTTTGTTTATCTAATTTTTTTCTAGTTATTATTTTATATGATTAATAATTAATGGTTTTATATTTAAATTATTTAGTTCTCTTTGTGTTTTTGTTAATCTATTTTTTTCTATTAAACTGATATACTTACAGCACTCAGAAATTTTTTTTAAATTTTTATACGTTCATAAGAATCATATTTGCATTGAAATTTTAGAATAGATTTATTTATTTAATTTTTTTTAGTTATTATTTTATATGATTAATATTCAGTTGTTTTTCTTGTGTTTTTTATCTATTTTGTTTCAATTAAACTGATATCCTTACAGCTCACAGACAAAAAAAATGTTTTTTTAATTTCAATTTGTTCATACCCCAATAGTTTATAGCGTCAGGAAACCGTCCATATATTCAAATGAAATAGTTTGTTATCCCTAAGAATGGTAAAGGGTCGTTTTCTTTTTATTGCTGAACAATATTCCTTTCTTAGGTTTTCGACAGTTCTGAATATACTAGAATTGAAACTTATTTGGGAGACTCTACCAACATGTGTCTGTTTGTGCTGTATTATTATACACTTTTGGCACGTGGGCGCTTCGAGACCTCCGAGAAGGTTTTGTAAATTGGGAGTTTCCAGTACGAAGCTGTCATAATATAATTTCATTCTTTCTGATTCTCATCTTGCCCATGGTACACATAATATAGTCATATTATGTCAACAATCCATATGATAAAGTTGCTATATTTTCTAATCAAGCAAAGAAAGAATAAAGCATATCATTTTTATAATACTCTCAAAATTAAGGAATAATTGTTGGTTTCATTCTTCCAGTTTATTAATTATTGGATGTTTTGATATAAATTAATTTTCAATATCTTTAAATCAAGCATAAATCCAGATTGGTTAAGATTGCGTGAGACTTGAAAACAGAATAAAAAGCACAGCTGCTTAGAAACCTAGCTGCGGATTAGGAACCCTTGGAAGATTTGTCATGTTGCATTTTCAAATGGGCAATTTATGCAAGTCTGACAGTTTAGGGGTGTGTGAATGATACGTTTCATATTTCATGCTGAGTAAGAATAGGTTTCATTTTAATGCTAGATCTGGTGCCAGAAGACATTTTTTATTATCTTGATTGCCGGATGTTAAGAATTCCTTTCAGCTGTTAGGCTCGTTCTAGTTCTGTACTTGATGAAATTCTTCCGACATTGATCGTCTTTAAGTTCATTCTACTTCAATAAGTTTATTAGATTCGCTTGATACTTCAACAGTTTCGGGTGACTTAAAAACACATTTTACTGTCAAGTTAAAATTTCGTGAAGGGGCTTATAACCTTAAGTCCCGTAAGAATAGACAACTAAAGCCGAAGTAATTAGCAATAATCTACTCTGATGTAAGCTCCAAAGCGTCTGACATCCAACTTAATCTACTTATTTTGTCAGACAAATGGTTTACCTCAAAAAAGCTTCAGTTTTATCCAAAAATCAACATGATATTAATAATCAATTACCAATTCCAAATTATAGTTAAACACTATTTTTGTTTTCTTTTGACCGTATCCCTAACCATCTTCTTCATAATTTCCTTCTTCTTTTTTAATTTTGTGATTTAGTTATAATTTTCGTATGTTTGTGTATAATTGATTTTCTTTTTATAATTTTATGATATTATTTATAGATTATTTAAATAAACAACTTAAGGTAGTAATTTTGTAAGCTACTTATTCTAAGCATGGTGGGGGGATCAAGTTTTCATTTCGTGGGACCACCACAGAAATGGAAAAATGTCGATCCCCAGGTCGGATTCGGACCGGCGCCAACGCAGTTTCTTTTTTATTTTAATTCATTTTTAACTTATTTTATATTTCTTAAGCAAAATATGGTTCCTATTCATTTCATCACGTTGCATCGAGGGAAAGCCAGTGAGGCTGCTATGGCAATCCGATAAAGGTCTTTGAAGAACATGTCCTATCATTAAACGGAAAAAGGCTACTCTTCTAGCTCTGGTAAGATTATCGGTGATCCGTTCATCCTTATTCAAAAGCTTCTTTGGCTTCTTATCTTCTGCTTGGACTTAGTATCTAACGTTTGTCAGATCTTGAATCCACTTATATTATGTTGAATAATAAATGGGACTGAAAAGTTTCGCATTTTGTTTGGTCCTCTTTTGTAATGAAATGCATATGAATTAGGTTGGTTTGACCACAATCACTTTTTCGAATAAAAAAACTTCAAGATTTTGACTAATTATTTATGAGAATTAAAAATACCTACTGAGTTTTAATAGTATTTTGACGCGCCGAAACCGAGTGTAAAATAATAAACTTCTAATTACAGCGACATGAGTTATAGCTGTTTTATATGATAAATATTTTTTTAATGCACTGTAATGAATATTAATTTTAATCCTCTATTATCTCAAGAATATCATGTTCTTACTATTAATATTTCTTGGTCATATGTTTTTAAAATTATTTTAGTCAACAGTGTTTAACTACCAGTTTTAAAGCATAACAGAAGTGATAACAGAACTTCTCACATTATTTAAATGGCTACAGGTAATAAAGAAACCTAGTGCAATTGGAATTCAATTAACCTCAATAGTTTTAGGTTAGGTGGGTTAGGTTCGTTCGAGTTTGAGGTCTCTTCATTCAACGATTTAGTTTGAAACTTCAGCAATAACTTCGAACTAATATGAGCTAAAAGTTATAACAGGGATTCTGTCCCGCCTTTTCACACCAACGGAATATTATGAATTGTTGACAGTCTTGATATTCAAAGTTTAAGAATAATGTGCAGCGATTATGCTATATTTATAAAGAAAGTTAAAAGCATGGGAAGCAAAATCTCTTAATTGAGTTTTCAGAATTAATGATTTAATTGAGTGTTTTCTGCTTTAGCGCACTTGCTCAGCCTCCACTGGCTCATTACCAGTGACACTGTGAGAGGGATACTCTGGAATCTCTATGAGCCTTGCTCTTCCCCCCTTACGTGTTTTTTTTATTTTATTCCCTTCTGTTTAGGTATATTTTGAGAGAGATTTTGTTTTTTCTTTAAATAAATTTTTCATTATTTATTTTTTAAATTTTAGTATGAATGTGATCAATTATCACTATTTCTTATTGCCCAACAACATTTTGTTAGACTGTTATGTTTATCAATAGAATTGTGGACATGGTCGTGTCTGATTGGAGACATGGGTTTAATAAAAATCAGTATTGAATGACGGGCTGTGATATTTATTCTTTTTCAGAATTATTTATAGGCCATTTAATATAATTAATGTTATAGTATTGATGTTATAATTTAAATATTATATTATATGGACATTTTAAACTGGCATTCAAGACGAACTTAAGAGATGTGGTCGGTTTTTTGTAAGATTGACAAGTTGAGAGTTATGAATTATTGAATATACAGTTTTCTTTAAAATTACTCATGTATTTTTTTTAGTTCATTAACTAATAGTGCCAGAGGAATAATTATAAAATAATTAATTTAATATTTCAATACAAATAAAAAAAAACAAAAACGAAATACTAACATTACCAAATAGTGTCTGATAGCATAAAGGGCACTTTAAAGTGTGAGAGCATTGAGCTAAAGCAAT
>NW_027107242.1:980879-997320 GCF_000696795.3 Halyomorpha halys | reverse complement strand
TAGTGCACACTAGATTGTTTCTACATATACAATAAGAAACCAAATATATTTTTTTGTTTTATAAGCTATATCGGCGATTCATTAATTTTAAAATAAAAAACCCAACTCTACGGTGTCTACCTAGTAGTGACATAAAGAAATACTATGATCTGATTTAAGTATGCAAATGAAAATTATGAATAAAATAAAACAATATTTCTTGAAGTTCATCTATTTTGTTTTATTGATGAATTCAAACCTGTCTTCAGTTTGAATACTACCAGAAAATGTGGTGTAATGTATAATTATGCATAGCTTGAATTTATATATAAATGTAATACAAAATAGTTTATACATACAGTCTCACAAAAAAAAAAAAAAAAAGAAAAAAAAGAAAAAACTTACTTATTGTATGTATAGATAGATTTTCCTGTTTCTCTGTGTTCGGATTCTGAGACTAATTGTTGTTCTATATTTGGAACTTGATTGGCACACATCAAAGGCTTTTCACAATATAAACAACAGTTCAAGAGAGTACCCGAAGGTCTTTCAAAGTTCTTAGGATTCTCTTATCGTCCAGACACTAAACACTGTCTCATATCGAAGAAGAATGGAAGTTTTCCTTTTAGTCTCAAAACTTTTGTAATAAGTGTCAGTATGAAATCTAGCCCTCTATTCATTCAACGATACTCCAAAATGTCGGACCATTAAGAATTTCCCGAGGGGCATTTTATTACTAAAGATGAATCCTTAATAACTAATTCTTGGGATGTCTAGGCTAACATTCACAAACCAATTTAAATTTTTGAATAAGAAATACCAACCTTGAACACATTGAAGAAGAATTGAATACTCCACTCCAAATGGCCTTGCCACCTGAAGCATTCCATCCATCAGAGATATCCAACATCATCTAGAAGTTACCATCCCGCGAAACTCCTGGTTATGACCTAATTACATCCCATGTTCTAAAACATCTTCCTCGAAAATCTTTTATATTCCTCATCTACATCTACAATGCTGTCCTCAGATCAACATATTTTCCTGACCCATGGAAATTATCCATAATCAAGATGATTCCCTAACCTCGAAAGGCACCAGTAAACCCATCCTCTTACCGTCCTATCTCTTTGTTGGGAAAAATCCTTGAGAAACTTATCTTAAAACGCCTGTACCCCATCCTAGATTCCAACCACATAATCCCAGATCACCAGTTTCGATTCCGAACATCCCACCCTTCGTCGTAAACCTTCGTCTTGCCCCACGGTATCTTTTAATAATGCTCTACTTATTCCTGTTGAACAGATCCGTTACTTAGGACTAAATCTGGACAAACGACTGACATGGAATCCTCATACAAAACTGAGAAGACAGGAAAGTACTCGTTGATTCCGACTATTTCAACATTTACTAGACAAACGGTCCAAACTTCGAATCCATTACAAAAGACTGATCAACATGACAGTTATAAGGCCTATCTGGACATACGGAATTGAGATATGGGGCTCCACTAAACCATTTAATAATGCATTATACAAATATACAAACTAAAAAGTTGAGCTCATCTTTTGAAATAGCCAGTACATTACTTGTTTTCACTTGTAATCGACTACTAATCCATTGATTTAATTTATTTATTCTAAAAAAATAGATAAGTCAAAATCCACAATTGGCAAATAAGCTGACTTATTTTCTTCTTTCTTATTCTCGTCAAACCTTAATTAGCTTTGATTCAGTATCACTGGGCTACCCGTCTTTGCTCACTTGCATCACCTCTGAAAGGGTTTTGTGTCTATGACACCTAACTTTTTTGATATTGGAAGATTCTTCATCCGGCACGTGATTGTTTTCCTGTAAATCTAGCTTTCAATGTTCTATTGGCTTCTCTCTCTTCATCCATTCGACGATATTGTTTAAACCATTTTTGCTGTCTTACTTCCATGATTGGTTTTGTTGGAGGTACTTTTAATGATTTATACTCTCTGTGACCAGTGTAATCTCGTTTTATATTTCCTGCTGCTCTAGGAAGTAGAGCTTTATATCAACACGAGTGATCTGGATGATATACTTACTGATCATCACCCAGCTTTTGCTGGTCAATCCAATATTGTATATTCTTCATTCCATGGACTTTTTTAACACAACTAGGAGCTTTTCGAGCTGTTGAAGGATATTCCTTCCAGTAGATGCTTCAACCATTATCGTCCACAAGAGCTATCATCTTCCATTTCCCAATTTCAGTCTAAAGTGCTCTGATGCATATCTTAGGAACCTCATCCATTAAGATAATGAATAAGAGATGACTAAAGCTGTCTCCTAGTCTAACCCCTCTATCAAGAGGGAACGGTTCGGACTCCATGTCATTAACCTTTACCATTCCTTTTGTATTTCTATATGTAGATTTTATTGTTAATCAATGTTCGTGTAAATATTACTAGTATATAAACAGTTAGTAATTTCTGTTCCCACATTACTAATTGCATAATTATATCGGCACTTCACGTTTTGTCACTAGCATTATAAACTTTAGCTATAGTTTAAAAAAAATTGAAGAGATTAGTAACGAACGTCATAAAAAATTCTGCTGTATGAAAGTAACATTGGAATGTAAAAGACTTTAGTATAGAAATACATTTTTATTATCCCTTCCCACTAGGCTAACAGGACTTAGTTTAGATATCCAGTGTTTTTATTCTATTTTTTGTTTTATTTACTCACCTGTATATATACACTTATTTCTTTGTATATATTTAATTTATTGTTGTTTAATTTTTTCTAGGAGGTCAGAAAAAAAAAAAAAAATTTAATTTTGCGTTATGGTCATAAATCTGTAGATATAATTGAATAATATTCTTCTATTTAATAACACAGTCCGATACTTTGGAATGAATTTATATTAGTGGAAACGTTATTGTTCTAATCAAGATATTGTTCAAAGACTTTGATCTACTGATTAATTTATATTTTTTTCGGAAATTCGCTCTAATGGTGGCACTACGTTATATATATTATTGGTTAGTGTAAACATTTGTACTTTTGTAATAGTTTTTTGATGTTTAAGTTACAAACATAAATAAATTTAATAAAAAAGGTTTGTTAAAATAGGTTCAACCGAGTAAATTAAGATAAACATTTTTCGGGTTTTACTGGAAAACAGAATGTTTAAACTCTTATATTTAATACATATAATATTTAATCATGATTTTTAATTCACAAAATATCACCCTATAAAAACCTAAGTTTACAATGACCCAGAAAGTTAATTCAGACCAACAATAGATTCGTTAGTGTAAATTACTGTGTTTCATGTGATATCTGCCTGAGTCAGTGCTGTTATTCAACCAAGCTCAATGCCCTTCTCAAGCACGAATATGTTATCGCTATTCAGATCTCTCATCGGATCACATACTTGTCTGCTGTTTATCCTGCTTGGTTACATGTTTATGTTTCTATAGGCTTACTGAAAGCTAAAGTTACTATATACCTTATATAAACAGAATGAATACTCAGAATAAATTAAAGATGAAAAACTAAACATAAATTCACGAGTTTGTATAATAGATTTATAATCCAATATGTGAGTATAATTAAAATTGAATAACAAATATATTACATTTTTTTTTTTCTATGAGTTGAATTTTCACATTAAATGAGGTTTAAGTGATATTCTTTATTTTATAAATAAAAAAAATAAGACAAAATAAATAGATTAAAATAATAGTTCTTAATAAAGGATAAAAGTAAAGCTAGAAAAAAAACACAATGACAATTATGGATTTAACAAAATAAATTGACTTCTAATGCAAAAAAGAAACTAAATTTAAGAAAAAGAAAAAAAGATAGAAAAAAAGAAATTAAGATAAAATAAAATTTAGAGTGACAATAGCAGAACTTATATCAATAAATATAGAATTTATATCAAGATGTGCTGCAGAACAGCCTGTCTTCGGTTTGTGGTTGGGTTTCTCAAGTTGTAGGTCTGCTCCTTTAACTGTAGGAGTGAAATTTCATAAACTTTTCTTTGATGTAATCCTCTATTGACTCTATTTTTAATTCCAATTTGTTTTAACTTCATTTTGGAAATATTGTATTTTTTTCCTTTTCGTAAAGGATGCCACTTCCCAGATTTCACAGCCTTACATCAGCAGTGACCTGAAAATTGTTTATAAATAAAAATAGCTGTTTCTGGTTTTAATTTGAATTTTTTATTTAGGATAGGATAAGGCATTGCTAACTTTGTGTAGGTATTAGGTTTGTTTGTTTGGTTGGTTGTTTAGTGGCGCCAAACTTCATTGGTCATCAACGCCATTTATATTTTATTTAATTTTCGTTTAATTTTTTGATTTGATTATTTTTTTTTTTTCTTCCGATCAAGTTATATTTTTGTCAGTAAATTTTGTGATTTCAAAAACTGAAACACCAATTCTATTGCCTTATCATCGTCTCCAAGGGTTTTTGAGATATCTTGGCTTAGTCCCAAGCTATTTAGGTGTAGTGTAAAATATGGGCATCGTTGGAAAACATGGCTTATTGTTAAATTGTTATTGCAATACTGGCAGTTCGGAGGCGTTTCTTTTGATATAAGATAGGAGTGGTTGAGCCTCGTGTGACCTATTCTCAGCCTAGTCAGATGTAGGTATTAAGTATTGATGTTGATATGGTAGGTTTAAGTGATTATGTAACATTCTTGCTATCTAACTCAGCATGTACATATATATACTGAATCATTTGATCTTTATTATTAACAAAATGTGTTAGGTTGTGAAACTATCATTAATTATTGACAATTGAGGTGTCTGCAACGATCAGGGGGCGGCTCCAAGTTTGACGTTTTTTTTTTACATTTTCTAGTGAGTTTGCAGATATTACATGGTTTAATACTTAATTTTGTTTAAATATTAAATATTATGCTATTAACAATACAATTAAATTATTTTGTAAGTTAAGAATAATATTTGTCGAAAAACTACTCCTTCGTCTTAGAATTCCCTATTTGAACCCTGAAAATTTTTCGACAAATTCTATCTCGAACATTTATACAAAAAAAAAAAAAAAGGTATTCTAAATTTTAAAATTAAATTATTCTCTGTAGACTTACTCTCAAACTTAAAATTTTTTTCAAAAATGGGGCTAAATCATAATCACTGCAGACCATTAATTGTCAATTAATAAGGTTCCCTTCTAATTATTATTTGTTTTCTGATCTTGAGGGATTGTAACGTCAACCTAGTACATCAACCGATACCTGTTATAAATAAATGGTGTACTATGGTGTAGATCGGACCATACATAGAATACTTCACTTGATTATTCTTGCATCCTGATCTTATTCCCTTATTCCACACGCTATAAATGACGCAACGCAATCAACCTTGGTAATACTTTTTACAGGGTTCTTTCATGGACTAGATGTATACTGATTTTCATATGTTTACTGTTCTCTAAGTGATTTTCTTTCTTATAACCTCTTTGGTCCCTTTAATTTGGGCCCTCGGAACGCCAGACTACTAATGCTAGACACCTTTAATGAGGATGATGAACATATCATTCCTATGATAACACCCTATCTTCAATCTTAACCTCAAATACTTATTCTATCATCTAGCCCATTAATCCCACCTATCGGCCAAAATACCTAAAAGATTCCTAACATTTTGGATATACTTATGGATATACTAACTTATTTCTTCCTTCCAAGCCACCTTAATGACCAAATTTAAAAACTAACTACAACAAAAAACTACTGATTAATGATTATGGACGACCACCAAAAAGCTTCGTAAGTTCAGAGATTTAAATTATCAACTTCTTACTTAATCCTAAATCTGGATGAGATCTAACGAAGAAAAAAAAAACCTTTAACTTAACCTTTAACATCCCGGTATTCTTAATCTAATTTCTCGTCAATCCATTGAAACATACTTTAACAGTCCACTCCAAATGAACCTACTACCTAAAGTAAGAGTACCTTCCCGGTAAGCTCTTATGACCTAATTATATACCATATCCTAAAATATCTTTCTCAATGGGAGGCAGTCTACTCCTCACATAATGACGTAATCTAAGGTATCAATCGTTTTATTTATGCATAAACCATCTGAAAGTATTTCTTTTTCGCTGATCATTGGGAGAATTGTTTTTAACTTTCATTAATTAGAAGCAATGAGGGAGTCACTTAAGTAACCATAAATAAATAACTAGTATCTAAAATTTGGCAGCGTCGATGGTAATGATGTGCTACGTGATCAACAATGTAAAGTTTCATTACATTATATCATTAATTTGACAGTAATTACTATAGGCCTCATCGATAAAACTTTTTCAAAATATTGTGATGAGGTTGCGTGAGAGAATAATTTTAGCATCGTTTACGCCTAAAATTATTCAAAATGTAAAATATTTTATATGAGTAACATATTATATTAACTACGAATTTATAAAAATATTAAACATTATAATTAACAACTTTATTTCTCTTTTTCTAACTCTATGTTTTATGTTTCCCTATGCTTTTTATTAATTAATTTTTCAAAAAATTATTTCTTTATTGGTATTCGCTTAACATTTTTCGTGTGTTAACCTTCTATATGTGGCCCATGAGTAATTCACACAACAAATGAATTCATCGCCATTAAGTCTTGTGTATTCAAGAGAAATTGACTGCTGTGAGGGCAAGTTTGATAGATGAAGGTGTTTTTGTGGTATTTATGGAAATTTAAAGGGTATGAGATTGAAGTCATTACGTAGGATGCTGGTCACATAATGCGGAGAATTGAGGATAGATCTGTGGACTTCGAGCCTTATCTCCAAGACTTTTTATACCTTTCTACCACATTCTCAAAAATAAGTCTATTATGTATTCCCTTTCATTAGTCACGGTAGATTTTGTTGCTAGTTAATCACATATATTTAGTTTGTATAGTTTTAAAGTCTTATTTATTTAATATTTCAATAACCACTGACAATTGTTCCTGTTTTAAATAATAAGATATATAAACGCATGCATACACGACAGTCCGATAACCGTGAAGGGTAACTAAAGATAAATTTTTTTTTTTTGAATTTTTGTTTCTAAAACGTAGCATATATTTATTACAATATAATATAATAACACAATGATAAATGTAAGGTTTAAATAGAATTTTAAAGCAAGACTCTACAAATTATGATACTCATATGTTTTCAGAACAAAAATATAATAATAACTGGAATTAAAAAAATAAATAAATAAAGAAATGTATCTATAAAACTGAATATCAATTTTGTTCCTGCCAATAATACAACAGTTTAACAAAACAGAACGTCACTGAAATTAAGTAATCGGGAAAGATCGGGCAGTCTCAGCTTTTCTTGCTAGAATCGCATGTTTCTATTTGTTCTTTTCTCTCCTTTAGTTATTGATGATTGTTTTTAATAGTTAATATTTATTCATTATTTATTATTGTGGACAATGAGAACTGTTTATTTTTTCAACAAAATTAAAAGTATTTTAGAGGAAGATTTATTTGAACTCAGCGGACCTCAAAACCTGCACTGAAAGTATGTAAATAAAATTTAAAAAGAGTTAAAATAAAAAAGTGAAATTAAAAAGCTTATATTTCTACAACACTTTGCACAAACTTATTTCAAAAACTCTCAACATACACAAATTTCGCTTTTTGAGAACCACTTTTTTTGTTTTCTTTATTCATAGCTTGTACTTTTACAAATATAGTTTGGAGAGATAATTTTGGTGTAATTGTAGACGTCAACCCCGACTTTCGGGCTGTCTGATGTGACCTTTCATCTTAAGGCAAGGCACTGCTTCACTTCAGAATGCTGGCAGGGTTCTCGTGATTAGTGGATTCTATGTAAGAAAGTTAATTGAAAAATATTGACTCAAAGTGAGAGACAATGAATATTGAATTTACATGGTTGAAGGGGGTGGCCAAGAGAAGACATAGTTAACCTAATCTTTGAATTGAGGCTATTGAAGATTGCAAATGTTGACTAGTTAATGTAATTGTATGAAGATAATGGGACAGTTGTTGTAAGAAAGAAAATTTGGAGTGAACTCGCTCAACTGGATGGTAAGGCGTCATATTCTCTCTCAGCAGCCAGGGAACCACTTCTTGAAGTCTACTTGCATATGAAGAGATTGAATTTAAGAGAAGGAAAAATATTCTATTTTCTCTCGTCTGCCTTTTCTAACACCGATCGCTGGAGACGAGTTTTTTCCATGGGCTACAAGGGGCATTAGCGAATGATGCTTAAATAACGAAGGGTCATCTTTCGTTCTAGTCGAAATACAAGCTATTTTAGAATCTTTTAATTTTCTGAATTTTTGATTCTGAAACAATATCGCAATATATTATTAGATAAATCCGGCTGACTTGGAAATATTACCTTTTTTATTTGAAAGATTCTGTTATACTTTACCCAAATTTTATTATTCATAACTATTTCATTAATAATCACACTCAAAATAACTTAGAACTCAGTGACAGTGCTCTTCGAATTAATCCTAAAATTGTTTCAATTATTGAAGAAAAAATTAAATTAAAAAGTACATTTTAATTCACTGACGTGATTAGTAGCCAGTTAAGCGATTGACATTAAGATGAAGTACTAGGATAGAAAATTATTTATTTTTCAATTTAATTTAACAAATCTCAAAGTGACATGTAGTGGAAGGTTGGAATTCATGTTTCTTGGGATTTGGCTGGCCTAGATGATTCCATTACAACTGGTAAAAATTAAATCAAGCAATAAAATAATTGCGCATCATATGAAGGGTTAAACTCATATATTGTTACAATTAACATCATATATTGATTTTTATAAACAGTAATTCTGATTACATTTTATAAATAATAATTAATTTACTTTAAAAAAAAAAAGTTTTTGTATTGTTGAATAGATTAAGTTCTTGTGGGTACATTTTAAATTGAGAAGTAAGTATGAAACTAAAAGGTTATATACTTTATATAATGCGATATACACCACAGATGGGTAAAATTGTACCAGTTAGATGCATTTTAGTAGTTATTGATTCAAACATGCACACACACATATAATTGAATGTGACATGTTTGTGAAAATGAGCCGAAGTAACGAAATATGATTAACTAAATAATTATAGGTTGAATCATTTTTTTTTTCAGTCCCTTTAATTCTCCGTTGTGGCTAAATATCTTTGAAAGTTACGGGAAATTATGCGCCTGTTCTTTTCACCGTTTTACGGGTTCTATGGTATTTTCTTCTGGAAGAGGAGTTTATTATTTTTGGAATTTCCAAGATATAATGCACCTATTTAGTGTTCAGAGGATGAAGTGTTGACTAATTACCCTACTGCTCCAAAATCAAACGATAGGTTAATTCTGTATCAGCTATAAAAATAAAAGTATTACAAATTACAAAGTATGTGCATCACTTGTTTATTAAATCAAGATATTGCAGCAAGAAACAGATACTAAGGATTTGTAATGCTGATATATTATATGTGGGTTATATTGTGGAAATAAAAAAAAAATAAAATTTATCATTAGTTCTATACCTAAAGTAAAACTTACGAAAATTTAAAATCGAAATATTAATTAAAATTTTGGAAGAAGGTAGCTGACCGTATGAAGTAGATTATAGGAGGGCAGCCCGGGTGGCAGTCAATAAAGGTATTCAAATAGTAAAATAAAACTATTTATAGTTAACCAAGGTTTTTCTCCACGCAGGGCTTCGTCAGGGCCATCAGATTGAAACGGAGATTACGAGTGATCTCCATTCGTTCAAAGTGGGGTTAAACTTTGGTTAATAATAAATAGTTTTATTTTACTATTGTGTATGCCTTTATTGACCGCCACCAGGAAAATATTCCTACGATTAATTAAAATGTGTAGTTTTATTATAAAACATAAGGATAATTAATTCCATATGCTTAAGTTTGGTTTTAATAATTTTAATAATATTTAGTTTTTATAATTATTAAAGTAAACTACATCGCATGGGTCGGATTTAAGTAATCCGATTTTTACTGCTATTTTGAATTTATATAAAATCGGGGTCGGGGGTCTCATTTTCTAAGCCCCCTTGCCGCGGACACCCGAAGACCCCGAAAACGCCGCCACTGAGATGCCGCCCAAATTATCTATCGTGGCATGCAAGCTTGGACCTGGCCTGTCCTTACCATCATGCCAGAGTCCAGGACACCCCGTACATCCTCTGAGGGAAAAAGACGTCTTTCAGACACCAGACGAGGATACGTGGTTGTCACCATTTCGCCAACCACTGAACCTGTACCGGAAAGCGGCTAGAAGACGTCACTGCCGCGGCCAAGACGTCACACAGCAGATAAGCCATTATTTTATAAGCTATGAGACAACCCCGAATTTGTTCTTATATTATAATCTTAAAATACACTTGAGATACCTGAAGTATCGCACGAGCAGATCCCGATGTAAACAGCATAAGTTCATTAGACAATAAAGTATTATTTAAAATGTCTATCTAACAGTGAAATCCCATATTGATATAGGACCGTTGCTCGGGAGACTTAGCGGGGTGGGTCCGACGGGGAAGGATTACATTTTTTTGTGTTATAATCTCGTTTTGTGAGATTGTGACATGTCGTACACCGATCAACGTACTCGCTATGATACATGTCTAATTATACTCATAACCTTAGAGATAAAAATTAATGTTAACTGAATCGTGAAATACACCAGAACAGACAAGAAATTAAAAACTTTTGCCTAATATACTGGAATATGCAGCGACATGTTCCAAGACTTAAAGAATAATCAAACTGAACCCATGTTTGTGGAAAAAAAAATCAAATATAAGTTGTTGTTTTTTTTATTACAAATTGAAATCGGAAAAATCAATTAAATAAATAATAGTAAACTAAAACGAGAAATTCCAATTTTAAATTATTTCTAATATAAAAATAACAATGAAGGGATCAGCTATCCTATTCTGAACGTTAAGCACTACAGACGTAATTATCAATTATTCCATTCCGTAATATCTCATAACTACGGGAAACATCAAAAGAATCATTAACGCATTAATGCCGTCAATAATTTATGAATTAAAATCTCGTTTCGGTTAAAAAGCTTTGTTTTTTATCTCTTGCTTAAAAAAAAAAAAGAAACTAATTTCAGCCACGCCTCTTTAAAAACGTATATCTTTTTTAATTATGAAATAATTTCACGCTGTTTCGACCTCTTTCGTGACAGAAATTTATAAAAGGCCAAATTACAACGCAACATTTACCTACAGGAAATAGCTAAATAACTAATCATGTATATAGATATCATAAGGAACTGTAAATCTTTGTTTACTTTGAAAAATATATTTTCATACCTGTGGCCCATTGCTATTCTAAGATGTAAAATTAGCTCCCATAAAAATGTGTTTTACTAATTGATTGATTACATATTGATATTTTGATCATATGAATGCTCGAACATACGATATTCTTATGTTCATGTTATTATTAATAATAAAAATAGCGACAAACTAAACATAATATTATAAAATAATAAAACATATTCAGAAATAGTGTACGTTGCAAATAGCAAGGAAAATCACCTAAAATAATAAATGAATGAGAGTTGTTTCATCCGGAAAAAAAATCTATTTTTCAAGGTATTAGAAAAGTTTCATATTTGATAAACAGTTTAGTTTCCTGAAAATGTTTTCATAAATATTTCAAATTTTACTCTTACAACCAATCTTTTAAAACCAATGACGTAATAATGTTTATTTTTAGGGGAAAGTTTGTTTACTACCATTATTATTGTTGGGACTTATATTTTTCTATTTGCAATTTCCCTTTGTAATTAATGACAGCTATATTAAGTAATGACTGGGCAAAAAATGTATGTTTTTTTTTTAAGCCAGTGAAAATATCTCAAATAAGTTTGAGGAAATAACAATACAAAATATTTTGTTATTAGTTTTCTTCTGAACACTGGTCTATAATAGATTTCATGAATCAGAGAAGTTTTGGTTCGTTTTTATATATTTAGCAAACAAGAACGAGCGGTCGAAATAGGAATACATAAGTATAAATTATTAGTTTTTTGCCCTGATTTATTTGATTTCATTACGGATAAAAAAAATGTCAAAAAATGAACCGAAAAACGATTTCGTACAGAGACTCCTTATAATGTCCAAATTCGTGATGGAATCCTAAAAAACAAAAAACCACTAATTTACGATATAATATAAATACAAAACCAGTATCAATAAAATTCCTTCTCATGATTCGAATTTTTGTCAAGTTTGTATGAATTTAAATAGCACAAAATATGCAATCGGATGAAAATCCGGTCCTTAATAACGAAAAAGTACACAACACTTGAGTGTTGATAGACACTTGAATAATTTTTTTTTAATTATAAATTTTAAGAAAAAATAAGTTTAATTAAACTTAAATACTTTTTTATTTTAACTTTTTTTTATATATATATTTTGTTTTATTAGTTCCTTCTTAAGCTTAATGACGCTTAGCAATCACAAAAATATAGTGCGTACTTTTTGCTTATAAGTTTTGTTAATAATAATTAGACAGCTGTAATTTTTTTTTTCCAAGACAAATATATTTTTAGTCTTAGAATCTATGTTTGGTCTTTAAGAAAGTTCTCATAATTTTAATTATGTGTGCTCAAAAAATCTAATATATTTTTTGGATTCAATATTCATCGAGTTTTACAAATTCTAATCATCTAATTATGATCGTCGACATCAGAGCTAGTAATGGCTACTTAGTCTGTTTAACCACCTTAATTCAAGATAGTGTTGCTGAATGACCTATTTGCTGGACGAACAACTGGATTTACAGGCCAAAGTAAATAACTTTCTATGTGTTCTTATAAAATAAAATACTTTTTTATTTTTATTTTAAAAGATGAAATTAATAAAAAATAGCAAAAAAAATACCGATTTTGTTTTCTCTGGTTCAGCTTAGCTTCACAATATAAGTTGTTCTGCTAGAAAGATCCTGTATACTGCTGCAATAAAACTCGAGCAAAATATTGTTCAGCAACTGCTTTCAAATAAACCCATAAAGATAAATTGGAGACCTCTTCCTGATATCGTGAAAGAAGAAGCAATTTATAGGCGGATCGTGCCCCCGCCCATGGAACCAAGATGTATTGGAGAAGGAACAATTTTTTTTTTTTTTTTACAAGGTGAAGGCAACCAGCAGGGAAAAATCTCAGCTATACCTTTGATCTTAGTGAAAGCGTGGAATTAAATCAAGTAGCATTCTTCTTCAGAATAGGAAGATAATAATATGACAATATTTAATTACGTAGGGTGATTCGACCAGGAGGTTTCATGAAGTGCAGAATCTTCTGAAAACTTCGATATTAATTTTAACAAATCTCCAATTTAAAATTAAACGAATGGTTTAAAATGCATTTTTTCTGTTAAGGGTTCTGAATTATCTGTTCTTCAAATAAACTACAACTTATAATCAAAATTTAAAAATCAACTTAAAACTTTCATTAAGATGGTATACTGCTGTGGGGTGAAAATCTGAATTAAGTCTTTTATAAATCATATAAAGTTTATATGAGAATTATTTTCGAAGTTTTTGAAATAAAAATTGAATTTTTTAGTCAAGAAAAATTATTAATTCAAGTAAATTTGAAGATTATTTATATTGTGATCCTGTACAAAATTACAACTCACTACATTAAAATAGACTATATAGCATACTGAATTGAAAATTCCTCTTTTTCGCTTATTTTTTTGTGTGTGTGTGTGTTTTCACACACACGGGCTAGAAATTATCTTTCATGATTGCCTCTTTTCACCAGTACATCTCTTTTTAGCGTAGTTTAATAACACCGCACCCCCCGACCATCTTCTCCAATCAGTAACCTACGGTCGACTATCTACACCTTATATTTTCTTATAATTCGATTTTGACAAATAGAAACTAGAAAATAGAAATTGTGACAAATAGCCGACTCAGCCAGCATACTGAGGACAACTAATTCACTTACTGAACTGATTAAAAAATACAGAAGAGTACCATTACAAGAAGACTAATTCTCATTGTCCTGAATTTTCAAAACGTCCCACTCCTCATATACCTATATACCTCTATCAATGCTTTCAGTCGCAACAAATATATAGGACATGTATATGTATGTGTCCCTAGACATTGTGATAATCAACAGTATGAATGCCAGTAATCGAACTAAGATCCCTTGCCACCATCAGAATAAATTCTTCTAAGATTTCCTTTGACTTCTGTTTTGAATATATCTTAAAGCGGTATTTATTAGTTAAAAATGTATAAGTATATTCCATTAATCGTGAGAATTCATAAAGAAATATTAAAATGTGTGGTCTCCCAGGTCTGCAGAAACTATTCATACTATAATTCCTTTCAAACATGTTAATGGTCATCATCCATCTCTAGAAGATTTCCACTTTTGTTACACCAGTGTGATTAACCTGTTTATTCATATTATGTTAGTAATAATATAACCTCATTCTCCTTTTGCTTTGATATTCAGATGCTTTTATTCTTTAAGTAAGCTATCCGTATTAGAAGTGTCCTTAGCTCTCTTTTTATTTCGTAAGATGATGCCATTGAGAATTACTCAGTCCAAAATTAAAATTGATCAAGTTTCAAACCTCAACTCAACGCAACATATGCCACTGATTCTTTGGGGTGTGATGTGATTTAGCTTCTCCTTAATCCTTCAGAAAAAAAGGGTCGGTGCATAAATAAATCATGAATCCAGTCTGAGAAATTGGGGTGAACCTTTTTAAGATTCGGAAGAAAAAATACCCGCAAAAAGTTTGTCCATCCATCAAACGCCCAACCTGGATCTCGGTCCACCAATAATCCGGAGGATAGCTGTTCCTTCAGATCGAAGAAAAAATCTTGATTTATTCTCGTATCGAATAAATTTTCGGCTGATGGTGGATCAATGTTTCACATAAACAACTCAATTTCTTCAATGACCTTCATCGTTTTCAAGATAAAAGATCTTATGGCAAAAATATCCACGGAATATTGCGTAAAGATTGATAAATGTGGCAATAAAAAATATGATAAATTATAGGTTTTCTGGTTTCATTTTTCGATGACATGGAAGTTTTAAGATTGAATTGTTAACAAATAGGTTATCCAACATGACTTTATTTTTTACTTTCGACGTTTCGGTTATTAAGAACAATTTATGATTACTGTACATTAGTTCGGAAGCAGTATAGAGAATGTTGCAGTGCACTAAGCAATGTCTCAAATAGTATTAATCAAAATTTAGATGTATCTCAATATAAACATATTAAAGGTTGTATGATACAACATATATTTCGAAAGTAATATCTCTACGCGCTGATATAATAAAATAAAAAAGTGTATCTAAAGTGAATGAAGGATTTACCAAATACGCATGTGCCAGGGACGGAACGGGGTGGTGAAGACCTCGGAGCTCCAGTCTTGTACTGTGATGAAGTTGGGATAGGCACCATGTCTATACCGATCGCTATATTAACACGTAAGCAGATAATCCAATTTCAAAAATTTTTAATTAAAAATTAATTCTAATAACTACTAAAAGAGAGAATTTTATTTCTTTTTTTCAAATTAAAAAAATATTTAAGTGAATGAACAAAACAACACTTGTTATGTAGATTTAAATGAACATCTCATTATCATCATATTGACATATCATTTAAATATAGGAAAGCATATTTATTTTCTGAGAAGCTTGCTCAAAGAACGACAAACATAGTATACAGATAATGGTTTTTGGTGTTTATTTTTTTCGAAATCCTTTCCTAGGGAAAAGTCACAATAAAACAATAGTTTCTATTATAATTATTAATATTGTATTTTTTGTTAACTAATAGTTGAAAAACATAATAGAAAATTGTTAAAATAAAGATAATAGAAATTACTTTAAAAAAAAATTAAATTTTAGAGAAATTGCTGTAAATTGTACATATATATTTAAAACATTTTCATAGTTTTTTTTTTCATGTGTGAAAATTTTTAAGTAAATACATTGGTATTTACATAGGAACAGATTTAAAATTTAAATGTTGGAAACTAATATAAAAATTATAAATAAAATAATAAAAAATTAACATACAAAATCTCAGTTTAATAAAAAAAATTATATTAATATCATTATATTGAGAATTAAAGTAAAAAGTTTGGAATCACAAACTAATACAATTTTGAATAAAATACACATTACAATATTTTTTAATTCAAAAAGTATTTAAAAATCACTTTCGCTAATTAATATCTCCAACCGAACAGATTTGGTAGTAATAAGATTAACATTTTTCTACAACCATTAAATAATAAATTATTTAAGGCTTTCAAATCATTATTTTGAGAAGTGGACTAATCGAAATAGTTTTAAATATGAAGATTTCGAATAAATTGAAGGAATTGCGTTTTAATCCAATAGCACATTAAAAAATAAATGGAAAGATGTGTGTGTGT
>NW_027107242.1:977026-980829 GCF_000696795.3 Halyomorpha halys | reverse complement strand
AAGATAAACATCATAAACTACTTTATAGCTCATTAAACTAGCTTTAATTTGAGTGCTAATAGACATCTGTACGTCAAATGATTTTTGAGATATAGATCTGAAGTATCTCATTTATGACAGAGAGAGATAGAGAGAGAGAGAGAGAGAGAGGGAGAGAATTACTTTATGGTACAACAATTTTCATAAATGTTATAAGTTATATTAATAATTTTATTCATCTCACTGATCTTACGGACTGTCCTTCGTCAACATCATAACTACCGACCTGAACTGTTGGCATTGACCTTTATATGTTTGCATGTTTGTTTTTCCTTCGCCCTTTCCATTTCAAGAAACTCTATATTTTCTTGTAATAAAATAGGTTCAATATTCACATATGATAAAAAGTAAGGTCTAATAAATCCCTTTATGATCAATCTAAGACATGTAAGAAGAAATAATTTTTATTATTTTATCAGAACAAAAACAATGGGGTACTTCATGGTAATTTTATTTATTATAATTTTTTTTTTATTTGAGTGGTATGCATCAGTGATTGTAAAAAGATCATTTAATTCCTTTAAAAAAATTACGACTGATTAACTAAAGAGCTAATGAAAATTTTGAATAAATGGCTCTTAATCATATCCGAGGTTTCATAAAAATTTGATTTTCTGGAAAAAAGTCACTTT
The DNA here is from genome assembly GCF_000696795.3 of Halyomorpha halys. Classification (NCBI taxonomy): domain Eukaryota; kingdom Metazoa; phylum Arthropoda; class Insecta; order Hemiptera; family Pentatomidae; genus Halyomorpha; species Halyomorpha halys. The sequence continues at coordinate 980,158 of NW_027107242.1, read as the reverse complement.
TTTTTTTAAGGGGCTGTAGAATCCTTGTTACATGTTAACTAAAAGAACATCTCGTTGATGAATAATTTTCAAATGTTTTTAGAGTAATACTGGGTCCAGTATATTGACTAAATATCCTGATTATTTTAGCTTCTATATCTAACAGTGTTGAAAAAAATTTTTACTGAGTCATGTTTAGAGTTTACGAAATTTAATGTATATAATTTTTTAATGAATGTAAATACTATTGTTTAAAAAAAGAACATCAACCTAAAATACGTGTCAATAGTTGTATGAATATAAAGCATTTCACTAATTAGGACAATTACTTTCAGAAAATATGTTCCTTATTTCCAAAAAGTTTAAGTTTTAGCGAAATCAAACTAAAAATTTATAATTATATACTGCTTTGTTTAGGTTTTTATTTCACTATGATCAATATGTTTCAGATAAAAAACTAATTCTACATCATGTTATATAATTATCATGTAATGAAGGGTTATGAATTTTCTAATATTTTGGTTCGTATATCAAACATACTGCACTCACAATTAGAAGATTGTTCAAGTGAATAATGAAAATAGTTGTATATATTTTATTTCTGTATTGGATATTTTTCAGTGGAATTATCATTAATCTAAATTAGTTTAAGTATGTGAAAAACAATTAGAAATACAAGTTCACCCAAAAATATAGTTATACTATAGGTTTTCTATCTAGAAAGAATTTCGAAGAGCAGGCTATGTACAAAATGTACTCTTGTTACTATCGTTGCCTGAAATTCTGAATCTATCAGTAATAGACAACTGGACTTCAATATATTTCATACTAATTAATTCTCATTAAATATTAATAAATTTGATATTTTAAAAACAATTTATCTTAGAACATAACATTCCGAAGTCTTTAATAGACTGCTACAGTTGGTAATGTATGGACGAAATTGTATGAAAGGGCTCATAACGCCTTCTCAAAGATCTAGGATCGATTCCCAATTTAAGCAGTTAATATTAATTTTTGAAGCTGTTTCACAACGACTCCAACTCGTATTAGGTGGTAACCACGAAAAAGGCTTCGGGGGTTAGAGGAATGCCAATATAATTAATTACCTGTGTGTTTAACAGAGGTGAATTCTCCATTTAATGGTCCTTTTTTCCTCTTGTTATTTCCCAAACAACTTAAACCAACATGATTAAAACTTATTTATGGATTTCTGCTCTTCAAATTATATAGGTTAATTTATTTTTATTAGGTTACTCTTTTTTTATTATAAGGGAACTCTAATTTTTTTATTCAGTTAAAATCAAGAAACATTAGTCTTTTCTGGAAAATTTTTAAATAAACTAAATTTTTGATTTATATTTTACTTTTAAGGGTATAAAATTTCTCTTAGACAACAAATATCACCAAATCGCTTTCCCAATAGTATAACTCGAGCTATGAGAAAATGCTAAACCCCTGTAGTTCTAGGTTTGTTCAAAGAGAAATTATAGCAACAAAACTTAAGTAACTAATAAAAGAAGCATTATAGGAAATGACGTTTTTTTTTTTTCTGCTGATACGTTCTAATTCTTTACAATCCAGTGAATGAAAAGGTAGGTGCATAAAAATTCTAATTTCGCTTGTGACATTTGAGAGTGCATTAAAGAGAAAGTATTATTTTTGGGAAAGTAGTAATTTTTTCATTTAAAGATATGTTCAAAAACATAATCCAAGTTTATTTTTGCATTATAACAAGAGCTTTTGTTATCGAAAGGTAGCTATCTTTTGGACAATGATCAGAATATCGATTATTAGTCATAAATCGGTTTTTTTTTGCTGATTGAGATTAGTAAGTTTCCGTCCAGGATAGTGCGATGTCCAAATTAACCTTCATATCAAAGTTGTCGATAAAAATGTAAAAAAAAAAAATTGATTAGAGAAGGAGTAAAAACATTTGCAGAATAATATAGAAATGTAAAAATATAAATACATGAATGTGTTGAGGCTTAAACTATTTTCAGCGAAAAGTGTAATAGAACTTCATACATATTTTATGGAATGGTTTGTTTAGTTTTTTTATATCTAATTAATCACAGTTGATTTACAAAAATAGTTGGAATTTTTTGAGTTGAGTTCTTGGTATTTGTTGAGTATTAAGTCCAAAAAATTGTCCACTACATGTTCATTAACGTTGGTTTTTGATTCAAATTTGTTTTTAAAGGTTTACTTCCGTAGTTAATATAGAATATTATCGAGGGACATACTTTTTGGTTTCACAAAATTCTGAAACGTTAAGATCTATTAAAAATTCCACAAGGGAAATTTACCTCATGGTCTAATTCCGATGATTATTTGATTTTATTTTGTTGGGAATTTCATTACCTTTTAAGTAATGGCTATATTTTAGAAGGAAAAAAGCTTATAAATTTACGTAATAATAGAAATAAAAAAATACGTATTTTGAAACGTGAAACCTCAAATTGTGTAGAAATGTCGAAATAACCAATTTAATGTTTAAATAAACAAAAAGTAGATTAAATATACAGAAATAATTTGTTTTGCAAAGAGAATTCCTAAGGTTATCGTATAGTTAATTAATTCTCATGAAATATTCAGATTCGATATTTTTTATTTGCTTAAAGATGAAAATTATTTAAGTACGGTTACCATTTGTCGTAATAAGAAATTCTTATTAATTCGGCTCGTTAAAAATAGATTTATTAAATAAAGAATATTTTTGAGATTCGAAGTTACATTATTGTTCTCAAGAAATTTTTGTTATAATAAGGAAATATTTTTATTATATGGAGATAGACTTCGGGATCTATTGTCATCCCACCTGAGTTGTTTGAGAAACGACAGGAAGTATCTCATTTATCACAAATGTCGCTGTTTTATTTTGGCTCACTATACCACTATTCGTGACCTAATTTCTAAACCAACTACAAAAAGATGGATTTTGTATAATTTTTTAGGACGTCCTCAGAATCAAAAAAATAAATAAACAAAATAATGCATAGTAAATAAATAAAAAATTAAAATATTTTATCAAATAAATTAATAACTGTCTGAGAGACTTTTTTGCCTACTTAACACAATGAAACTAATTTGGATGAAACCTTTTGTTTTTGTTATATAGAGCCCTGATAATGTTTTGAGTCATATTAAGTT
>NW_027107242.1:948403-976974 GCF_000696795.3 Halyomorpha halys | reverse complement strand
TAAAAGCTATGAAATCAATTTATATTAAAACTTAAATGTTAAATAAAAAAAAATCAGTAATACTAAAATTTGATTTTTTTCAATTGAAAAAAAAAACAGACCAATTGGCCAAACCTGGGTGTGGATCAGTCGGTAAACATTTACAATCATCTTAAGCCAGACTCAGTACTAACTGCCCGATGTACATAAGGGGAACTAGCTACATTTAATCTGTTCTTCAACACTATGTAGGATTGTTTAACACTGATACAAGATAAAGGGATTCAACAGTTTCTTTTTCAGTATCTTAAGAAACCGGGTATAAAATTAATAATTAACTATATACAAGATACAAAAAAGTGAAGGGCGAACAAATGATTAATCAAAGTCTCCCAGATGTTTGTGGAATAACTATGTAATTATTTCTGTACTAAGTAAGTAGACTTCACAGGCAGTACCCACTGAAAAGATAATAAAAAATGAGGTTGGGATCTAATTTTTATACCGTAAATAATATTTTCAAGTTATATATTTTTTCGAAAAGGTTATAATGGGGGCGGTTAATTTTACTCAATGAAAGTAGCGTCGGTTATGATTTTTTTTAGTGCCAATATTCCAGCAAGTCGTTAATACTTAAAATAGCTCGACAAATTAAGTAGCTTTCAATCATAAATTACTTTTTCTACAATGAAAAAAATTACTATGTATTAAAATTCTATGTAATCCATAAATGCGAACATGACAACAACTCAATGAAAATAAAAATTAAATAAATAAAAGGAAATTAAAACACTTGATAAATGAATTCAGTTTTTTCCCCCTCCAAACGCTACGAATTGATTAAATAACATTTGGTAGATAAACGAGTTATTATTCTAGAAATAGAATATTTAATTTTTTTTCATTCTGATGTTCTAATGAAGATAAAATAAAAAAAAGTAAAAAGAGAATTATGTTTTTGAGACAAGTACGAAATATCTATAATTACGGGCATGTTTCCGCCTGAAAGATAGATTTTAATTTTAGTGCTATGGAACATTAAAAAATTGGTAATGTAAATAGTTTTAATGTGGAAAACCGTCTGGGTGACGTAGATAAAAATTGTTTTTTCAGTATTTCACATTCTAAGTTCCGAAAAATATTTAGAAATGGACTGTTTTGAACCTTTCCATCTAAGTTTTTCTTTTAATTTTTCACAGGTTTTTGTGGCTATCCAAGGTTTTCTTTGCTTATGCTGAAAAGAATGGATTTGCCATTCTATTTGTATCGAATGGTAAAGTATGGGTACCACCATTTACCCACATCTACCAAAGTGGTTTCACTATTTTTCTATTAGTAACAAAAGGGTTAGGAAACACTGATCTACAGGAAGACCATCTTGTAAGGTGGCCAATGTTTTACGAAAATGAAATTACCTGCAGACATGGAGGTTTACAAGCCGTGAAATCCTTCCACTTCAATCGCGTGGATTCAATTGAAGTACACGTGGTCGGATAACCTCATTTTCGAAGAGCTTAGGGCCTCCCTATGTTACTAAAAGATAACTTTGGAACCCACCTCACAAACCGCGTTTACACCAACAGGTTAAATATGGAAAATAATTACTTTCCAAAAACTATTTAATTCGAAATCATTTTAAAAAAAAAAGTGAGAATGAGAGAAAATTATTAATGAAAATTTTATTCAATTGAATATTCTAGCTTTAATTTAACCTTGCAAGAGTGTTCTCCTTTTTTTGTGTCTCAAGAGGTGTCCCGTGATCATATATCTCATGTTAGACGATTTATACTTTTTTTTTTTTGATTGAATCTAAGATCTTCATGTCTCGGCTCATAATTTAAAATAAGAAATGCAGGAGGTGACGAGGTTAACAAAAAGCTCAAATGAGAAAAAAAAAAAAGTCAATTTAAGAATGTACAGGTGATAGAAATGCTTACTTAATCTTACCTAGAAAGCCAGAGCAAAACTGAATTGAGTATAGATGAAGGGCTTAAAGAGGAAGTAACATAAACAAGCGGCAATAACAACATGAAGTGGTTGACGGAAGAGGAAGTAGTACAAGAGCCGGGAAGAAAAAAAGGCAGTTATCGCACCCCAATTTTTTATTACTTTAATGAAAACTATGTATGATTACTAGTAAAAATTGATGAGTCTGCCAAGTATAGGTAGGGGGAATAAAAAATGGTGGCTGTTTCAAAACCTTAAAAAAGCATTAATTTTTCATTCGGAGTTTTATATCGTAAAAACTACCAACAACACTAGAAAATTTAAGAGAACATTATTTTATGATCAGTAAATTTTCTGAAATATGAGCCCTAATAGAGCTATTTACGTCCAATAAATCTTGAGATATAGCTTTTTAAAAAGCAAACTTTATTAAAATTCTACTGAAAGAAATCTTTATCTCAGGAACTATGTGACATACAGATGTCTATTAGCACTCAAATTAAAGCTAGTTTAGTGGATTATAAAGGAGTTTATGAACTTTACTTTCGTAGGAATTATAGTTTTCATGATATTTGCTAAAATAAATTGATTTATAGTTGTTCGGACAATAAGTTTGATTTATGGAAATGATTATTATTTCAGAAACCATTGGACGTACATATGTCTGCCAGCGCTCCAATTAAAGCTAGTTAAATTTACTACAAAATAGTTAATTATTTTTATCTTTGTAGGGGTAGTAGTTTTTATGATATTTTACAAAATAAATTCACAAAATGTCAATTAACTCTCAAAATAAAGGAAATTTAACCTACTATAAAGTAGTTTATGACACTTTTCTTCGTAGGGATAGTAGTTTTTATGATATTCACATATGAATATAAATGTGGCAAATGAAAATTTGTCTGAACAGCTAGAAATCAATATATTTTAGCACATTTCAAGTAAAATATTACTCCTACAAAGATAAACATCATAAACTACTTTATAGCTCATTAAACTAGCTTTAATTTGAGTGCTAATAGACATCTTTACGTCAAATGATTTTTGAGATATAGATCTTTCAAAACAAAAACTACTGATCTTTCAGTACGTTCCATACAAGATTTTTTATGAAATGTTGCTTTTTAAAAAGGTATATCTCAAGAACTATTTAATGTAAATAACTCTTTTAGGGCTCATATTTTAGCAAATTTTCTCATCGTTAAATGACGTTCTCTTAGGTTTTCTTGTGTTGTTTCTACTTTTTAAGATATAGAGCTCTGAATGAAAAATGAAATTTTTTTATCGCTTTCAAACAGGCACCATTTTTTATTCCCCCTATCTATACTTGGCAGACTCATCAATTTTGACTATTAATTATACATAGTTTTCATTAAAGTAATCAAAAAGTGGGGTGAGATAACTGCCTTTTTTCTCCTGTTGGGCTCTTGTACTAATAGTATAAACAAAAAAGTTGGAATACTAGGAAAATATAAACATTTATTTCCCTATATGAGCAAAATACTTAAGGCTACACATTTCCCTAGTTATTAAGTTCGCGGTGCTGTTCTAAAATAAAATTTTGATAATGTAATATTGAGCGAAAATGATCTCAGTTTTAATCTATATTAAGAGGAATGTTTTATTGAACTAGTCAAAATTATATTAGAAATAATTCAGTTCGAATAATTATTATTTTTTTTTAAAAGAAATTAGTCTTAGTTTGTAAAAAAAAGGAGGGAATAACAGATCAAATTTTAGGATCTCTTTTCACTCTTGAATTTTGGTAGATTTTTTTATTCCCCTATTTTTTGTGTTTTGTGTGAATCTTCGTTCACTTATAATTATTTTCTTTCTTAAATAATACGATTATAATTAATAACCCTTGCTCTAAAATTTAACAAGACCATCATAATTGATAATAAATTTGATTCAGGCCTAAATTATATTCAAATGATTTGATTTCAGAACAGGAAACAATTGCTGAGCATAAAAAAAAAAAAAAAAAATAGTACCGACAATAAAGCTTTAAAAATGTGTATTATTTCCAAATTCCTTAAGAAGATATTTTAACTTTTGAAAACTATCTATTATTTATCCATATAGATATCGAAACATACAGTAATACAATTTTTTCTGTCATTTTAAAAACCGGTTATTATAATTAAATGGATTTAGTGAATGACACAATTTCTTCCTTATTAAACTATAATAGTTTATTTCATGTCATGCAGCAACGTTTCGGGAGATTTCCCCCATCTTCAGGCTGCTAAAAAACAAATTCAACAAAACCATAAACATGTGCTTATAACAACATTAATATATCATTTACACTCAAAGAACTATTTATAAATTATTTACTTGATAACAAAAACCTATTTATGACATATAATTTTCTCCTATTTGTCTTACTTGCTAATATATTATAATATTAATGTCATTATTGAGTAAAAACTTTCTAATAGTCATACATTATAGGAGAATAATTACCTTTCTGAAGGTTATCTTCCAATGTGATAACAACCATATAGACTATAAAATAATTTTTTCCTACCTCCTTTATCACAAAGATGAACATTAAAAGCTAAAATTAACAATTTTTCAAAAACCATTTCTATTCTATTTATTATATAACATTATTTTCTTTTATAATTATAAACACTTTGACTAAAATTTAATTCTACATTATATAAAAAACCAACATTATAATTAAAACACCAATTTATTTAACAACAAAGATGAACAATAAAAGCTAAAATTAACAATTTTTCAAAACATGGTTATTATAATGTTTCTAATAATCCTTACTTACTCCCAGTCTTTGCTTTTACCTCTTGTATAATTTCCATAGCATTGAATAAGTCCTTTGACTCTCTTTTGAATGCTTAAAAACTTCTTACATTTTTTAATAAGGTAACGATTTTCAGTCTTTTGTTCAGAATAAATTGAGTCAACAAATTCTCAGTATAAAACTCGTCTTTCTCAACATGAGATAGAATATGTTTTAAATATATATTATGCATGATAGGAAACACAACTGTCCAGTTTGGAATGTTGCTCAGTTTTTATACACCAAAAAAAAGAAGACTGACCTTTTGTATAAAAATGTAACATCAGTGAGGGCTGAATTCCTAATAAACCAACCAATTTAATTTGAATATGTAGAAGATAGAAATCATTTATTTATTACCATGTTTATGCTATATTCATGGAGTTAAAAACTGGTATTGATTAAATTTCCATTTTTTTTTTGTGAGCACTAATTTTTTATTAGTAACATCTATATTATATTTTACGGCCGTTTTTGAATAATTTTGTAGCTCTTAGTTTATTTATTTTTTTTATTATGGTATTTGGTTCAAACAAAGAACATGTTACATATCATGAAGTGTAGTAATTTCTGTTCAGTTTTTATGTCAATGCTCAATGCGTTAATTTTTTAAAATTATTATTCGTCTATTTCTATAATTTTAAATTTAAATAATACGAAATAATTTATTAAATGCATGTAATAATATTACTATTATTATTAAATTTTTTTTCTTGACAAATAGGAAATTTTTTTTTACGTCGTGCCTTATTATTTCGATACAGTTAGTGCAGTCTACTTCGACCCTCTTACTCTGATCCAATCTACTGCTGATAGTTGTAAGCATACGTGCCCACCGTTGGTGAATCGTACTTACGTATGGATTCAGTACTCTATATTCCACCAACGGACGTCGAGTCGTCCACACTTCACCCTTACGATAGCCATTCCACCTGGGACCTTCCATAGACTATACAGCGTCATGGAGCCCAAACCATTAAGCTGTAATTTATTCTATTTTATTTTTATTATTTTTAAGTCTATAGCTTACTTCAGGCGATCAGTAATACTGACTGTATATTGAAATAATTTTTGTACTACTTATCCTCTGAGTGTAAATACTGATGCACTGATATACTTTCAAGATCCTAAAATATACAGCCGGAGGAGAATAACGGTAAATATGATAATACGATACTGTCAATTACTCTGTATATCAAATGCAGTATTTTAGTTAGAGTTGGCATTCACCAAAAGTTTAACCCGTAATTTACCAGCTGAAACTTATCAAAACGATGAAGAAGTAACAAATAAATCAATACTCTGGAACATCGGTCTAAAGAATTTCAAGGGATTTAAAAAAAAAAATGTATACTCGTACCTCATGATTTTTTTTACTCAGGGTCGGTTGATGCCGGAATCTCTTACATAAAAGATTTTTGGTTCACTGCATACAAATGTTCAATAGATTTTTCATTATGAGGTCATTATTGAACCTTGATGAACAGATCATGTATGTGGTATGAGAAATAATACATCGTAACTGAAATATCTGTACTAAAAAGTATAAGGGATTAATTCCATATTCTCGATTTTTTAGGAGTCGGAAAATAAACTTAAAAAATTCTGTAAAAGTATTTATCTGTTCAATATAGTTTTAACCAGGATATTATTATAATATATAATTTTGATATGGATTAAAATCTTTTATACCAATTAATAGTGATTTTTTTCTCTGAATCTGACTATCTACTTGACACAACATCGATATTTTTGGACTTAAATCCTTTATACTAATCAATAGAGATGTGTTCATATTTCTGGGTTTGTTAGCAGCCTTAATATTCCAACCTTTCGTTTTTCATCTATATTAACATCGATAACATATTCCTCATACCGTTTAGGACCGTCCATCTCCAGGTTTTTGCTTGAAAAATAGTTACAAAGTGCTATTTAATATTGTATATTTACTTTTATAATTGAAGATTATTAACCTTCTTGAAAAATAACCAAATCACTTTTTTTACAATTCAATTTTACGTTATTCATACTTTTGCATATCATTCATCATTATTTGTCTTGTTTTTTTTTTCTTTCCTAATTTGTTTTTTTTGCATCGGAATCTTAAATATATTTACTTAATGGTAACTTTTTGTATAAGTTTTCGTTGAAATTTAGTCATAGTTTATACTGTAACCAAAATATATTTATTTCGTTCAACTCTCCACTACACATTTATATATTATCCTACATTCCATAGTTAATTGTTTTGTTTTTTTAATTTATTTTAATGTAAGATTTAAAATAAAATCTAGTTGCTGATGCTTGTTCTTTTTGTACCGACACATGTAACCTATCTGCTTACTAGGTTTTAGCTCGGTTTTTCCCATTTTTTCTTCTTTGTTTGTGTTACTGAATTTTTTTTTCTTTTAAATCTGTTAACATGTCTGTATAGTAGCCTATTAACCATACATTTTTTATTTATTTTTTTTTATAATTTACTTCTTATTTGAAATGTTAAAGTATAAAGGCTGCTATATAACTCAAGAGGAAAAAATATCAGAAAACATCATAAATTAGGTCTCTGAAAAATAAAATTACTTAATAAAATACACAGTTTTATTTTAAACTATAGATATAGTGGTACGTGCTACGTATTTGAAATTAAAGCTCATAAATTAAGTAATATGCAGTGTTGCCTAGTCTTTATTTTATATTTCATTACTTTGATGTACGCTATTCTGACTGCTTGCCGTCCTGTCAGCCATTACTAATAAATAATAAGTACCAAGTACCTTAAGTATGCACAAAAATTATTGCATTAGTTCACTACATTGCATCAAACTAATTATGTAAAAACGATTGGGAAGGAGTCACAAAAGTCTCTTAAAAAAAATTTAAATCCTTTACATAGAGGATTGTTTATATGCTTTGTGTATCATGAAGGTATGTATATTCTGTTGAATACTTCAACAAGGTCAAAAAGATATCAAAAAGATATTTTTTACAACGAACAATTTGTAAAAAGATTCATTCCGATACCAGAATTGTATGAGTTAGCGTCAAAAGAATATTCGGATCGCGATAAAAGAAAAGAAAGGGATGCAAATCTTTACTCCAGATTTTTTAATTAACTGCTTTTCATATTATGTAATCAACAGTTTAATTGAACATCTTTGGTACTGTTTGCGATTCAAGACTGAACAATAAAATACGATGAAATGCACACCTTGTTTTGATTGTACTTGTTTTTAAACAAATAAATTTTTATTCAAATGGTAAGGCATATGATAATTTCAGATACGGATGTTCTCATACAACTCCATCGTTTTGAGAATTCGGCGAGGTATTTTAATTAAATAGACCTTATACCTCTTCTACGGAAAAGGTATGCTAATACTTAAATACCTCTGTCGCCATATTACAATGAAATATATTTCGAACCCTTATATTCCCACTTCTCTGAAAACACCTAGCATTTGGATCCTTCGAGATGTTATACAATAGAATTTAATGAGTACTAAATGTTTTATTTTTGTCACTTTTATTGTCCTATGGTTATTTATAAATCTCTGTGTCTCCTACCAAACGCCTAATTAAATAGGCATTTATTCAATGAATTAAAATCGTTTTCAAATATTCAAGTAAAAATAATTGATATCATGTAATATTAAAGAACTCAACGTCAACATTGATCATCAACGCCATTTATACTTTATTTAATTTTGGTTATATTTTTTTTATTTATTTTTTTTTATTATTATTATTTTATTTTATTTTTGTTTTCATTCAATGTTATATTTTTGTCAATAAATCTTTTGATTTTAAAAATTGAAAAAATCATTCTATTTTACCATCGTCTCCTAGGGATTTTGAAATATCTGGGTTTAATCCTAAGCTATTGAGGCGTGATGTGAAATATGGGCATTCTTGGCAAATATGACTAATTCCTAAATAGTTGTTGCAATACTGGCAGTTCTGAGGCGTTTATTTTGAAATACGATAGGAGTGGGTATAATTTTTAACTGTAGCTTAAGGCTAATTTAGATCTTCTAACCAAAAGTGGCGATAGTCCAGATGCAGCGCATAAGCTTAGAATGGGGCTTGTCCGAAATACTCCAGTCGCGATTCGGATTCCGGCGTGATGGACTGTATCCAGTTTAGCAAGCACTTGGGAACGAGCCGAGCCGTAGACGAATGGGCCCTAGTCCATTGTCAACTGTATTAATACCTGATCAAGTTTAAGGAGGTTAATGAACTTATAATAATAATAAAGTTTACTGATTACCTTTACGAACTATATGACCCTCATCTAAACAGCACACCGAAGGAAACAGAATTTCAAAGCAGCACAGACGAAACAACATCATACTACAGTGTACCATTTACAATGAGGAAATTAAACTATATATTGAATACAGAAAAAGGTTCATCTCCCGTTCCTGACAACATTCGGTATGAAATGATTAAAAATCTTTCAAAGAGCACAAAACAATGGTTACTTGAATACTACAACTAAATTTGGCAACCGGAAAATTAACGAATATCTTGTGCAATTCTATTGTCATCCCAATTCTAAAAATCGGTAAAGACAAGCGTATCCCATCTAGTTACCGCCCAATCTTTCTTAAAAGTTGTAACTGCAACATAATGGAGAAAAGAATCAATAGAAGATTAATATGGATCATAGAAAACATAACCTTATACAATCATTTCAATCGGGATTTCGAAAAGGCCGATCTACAATTGACCACTTGATTGGAAACAGAAGCACAATATGCTTTTTTAACGGACAACAAATGATATCTGTCTTCTTTGATATGCTGAAAGCATTTGACACTATAAATAATTTCATTATTTTACATAAGCTGTCCTCGATCACTGGACAAATGATCTCATTCATCAGGCAATTTTTGACAAACCGGCATTTTATGGTACGAATTGGACGCGAGATTTCTAGGGAAGACAGGAAGATTAATGGGGTACCTCAGGGATGTGTCCTCAGCCCCACTCTATTTTCTCTGGCTGAGAATGTATTAGGACTCAATTCGCTGAGGGGAGCTAAGCCACTTTTGTTCGCCGACGATCTAGACCTTTATCAATCAGACATTATTCAAGATATTCAACTTAAACTATAAGATAGGATAAAAACTGGTAATATACTGTCAATATTAAATTTTTCATAGACAAGACAAAATGCCTCCACTTCAGTAGGAAACGAAATACAACTCAATTACCCGATATATTTCTAGGAAACTCCCTATTATCATACACCGGTTACTATAGATTTTCAGGACTAACATTCGATAAAAGATTAAACTGGCAATACCATATCTCTGTCCCTGAGTTTTATTGTTAACCTTATGTACAATACCGCCAAAGTTTAAAGTGTATTATGTGAAGCGTGACCAAGGCGAAAGATAAACTGAGAGCTCCTAAACTTCGACCTTTGTTTATATTATGAACCCATTTTGTGGCTAGGGATTGTATACAGCTGGAGCTGTGCTTGTACTTTTGTTGATTTTATACACACTTATGTATATATTATATACAGTTTTTAAATATTTTCTATTTCATCTAAAAAGATATTTATACATAAACTATTGATTAGCTTCTGGTACATCTTTTTCCAAGAAAGATATATGTAAGTGTATATTTTCTATAAGCACATTAATGTTTCAAAATTAACTACTAAAAATAATTTACAATCAACGTACAGTTAGCCGAGGTAACTGTATATTCGGTATAATCGGGATTTTTCGAAAATTTATTCTGCCGGAAAAGTTACCATTTACCGTAATTTGATGTATATATGTATATTGAATTTACAATGAACAATTTTTTTCCCGCAGATTGTAGAGTTCTATAGCTTTGAAAATCATCTTGCTTGCGTTGTTAAACAATAATAAAAAAAATTCATTGATTTCATTATGTCTAACTGAGGGGTATAACCCCTATATGTGAATGTCATGTCGAAAACTGTGTGTCTTATATGTTCCTTATAAATATTTGGAATGGTATCCAGGAAAATAAGGTGTACTTTTACAACAAAGGGGTATTTCCTCATAAAATATATACTTAAGAAAGAATGTTTTTATGACTTCAGCTGTAGTATAGGACTTTATATGTATCAGTTAACTACAATATGATTTATTTATTCGTCAACTTTTATTTCTTCAGTTACTGATAAATAATAATACAGTTCTAGATTACTAACCTTCAGAATAAAACTCTGTATTGGTAAATAATCTAAAAAAAAAGTTTAGGTTTTTTTTAAAACGTTATAAGTTGGGAGTTGGATATAAAATATTATTTTTTGATATTTCGCATACCAAATCAATTATGTGACGAAAATATGTGTTTTGGTGAACAGAATATGCGTTTTATATTTCACTATAATATAAAATGGAATGAGATATACATTTCATTACCTCAAAGAAATTAGTAATTCCCAGTGGAGAAAAAAATTAAATAGGTTTCCTTTGTATTGCGGGTAGTGTAGCCAAGTAGCGCCGGCGTTTATGTAATTTTAAATCAATGAGCCATTACCTAACAAAAGTCGACAGAAAACTTAAACAGCTTTTTAGTTTTAGAAAAAAATACCTTACCAAACTAAAAAGAATATTAGAATTTGCGGAAAAAATCGGATGAGATTTTCTAAAATTATTTAAGAAGCATATTTAAAACTTTAACCAAATGGCTTTTAAAAAATACCTAAAAAAGAAGAAAAAAAAGCGATATTATAAATGTTAATTAGATAACTCTTTCTGGTTTTCATATGTCTGAACCCCATCAGGCAAAGCACGGCTATCTCTAACTTATGTCCCGGAGAGAAAAAAATATTCATTAAGGAATTCAAAAATAGGTTAATTCATTACAGGGTGATGTTTCTAAAAAGCTGCAAGGTTTTTCTGCAGTGGGAAAAAAGTAAAGTAAGTAAAAAAGTAAAAAGTTTTTTAGGAAAATATAAATAAAGATACTCCAATCTTTAAAATCGTAATCAGCTCTTCAAGAAACGTAACTCAGCAAGATCTCCAAAATTTTATATCTAAATATCTTTTCAGTTCATATCCGACTAAACTATTCTCACTATTTACAACATTGATTTCATGAAAATTTAGCATATGAATAGTGTTAAAAACAGGATGTAAATTTGAGTAAACTGTTGAACATGTTCTAAAGTAGAATTGTTAGTAAACTGGTTTCCCTTTTTTTATGTATACGATTTTTTTTTTTATTTCTTCTATACGTTTGTAAAAGGAAAATTTTGTAACGAGCTATATTATTAAAACTCAGTTATTAAAAATCGGTTAAACTAGAGTTGGTCATTCTGTCAACTAAATGTCCTATTTGAAAAATTAATAGGAGTAATATTGCGACGGTGGATAACATAGAAATGTATATTTTGAAACCAAGGAGCATTAATTTAAACTCAAACTAGGGTGAATACCTAGTTTGCACGAACCACACCAGATCTTTAAATTAACCATTAACTCTTTCAGCTATAAGTAACTTAAAAGCTATTTACACTTTGAAAATCTGATAACTTTAATAAACCAAAGGGTTATTTGAAAAAAAAAAAGGACGGCTAGAAAGACTTATAAGATATTAGAATATTTTATTAATAAACAAAAACTGCACAATAATTAGAATAAAATTAAAGGAAGATAGATATTGATTATCCCGAATGTAATAATTTTCCAATTCATGTCAATACTTTACTTTTTAATAATCAAAATAAATGATTATTTATTTATAGCTTGAATACACATCTAGATACTGAGATATTATTAATTTTAGAGAATAAAAATGAATTAAATAAAAACTAGAAATTAGTTACTCTCAACTAAATTAATTGGTTTTTTTTCCAGTCTAAAATGCATATAGATATGAATTCACAAGTTGATATTTTCTATCAGTAAACCCAACGGCCACTCTTTAAAACCAATGAGATTAATGGAATATATGTGTGTTACGCGAGACACACGTTTTACCTACGTGAGCATAGCGTGGTTCTTCCTATTCGTGAGGCAGGAATTCAAATGATCCCTACATCGTTTTATAACTACACGTGGGATGACGTGGTTATTGTATGAAATTTAATCATTTTGAAAGACCATAAGAGTAATAATGGTCCAAAAACAATCAAACTGGCACGTTTTATTAAGATATAAATAATGTTTACATAAAATAATGAATGAATGTAAATATAAACGCATAGTTGTATACTTAAAATATTTACTGCAAGTTGTTTATTACATAATAAATATATTACGTTTGTTTGTATAAATTTATTTTTTGTTTTAAAGTAGATATAGCACTTTTTTTTTACCATTGGTATTTATATTATATGGTAAGCAACAGTTTTTTTTTCGTTACTATTTTACAATGTTTAAATGCTAAGATGACCTATTAATAAAACATTATTAATCAGGTTTGTTTGTTATTGATTAATTCTTGTTGATAATCACAAAGCAATTTATATAAAATATTATGACAGGAGCGCCTCTGACAAAACTCTTTCTTAAAATATTGTTTGGTTCTAATTTTATAAAATAACAATATGTTCTATTGCTAAGTAGAAGATGATATATTTTTACCTGTCTACTATTCTTCAAGAACTGTACAGCTCTTAAAAAATGAGATGTAAACTAAAAAGCCAATATTTTCTTAGTAGGTTCTTAGAATAACAAAAATATTTTAAGTAAATCAATTTTAGCTAATGTATTTTTTTAATTCCATGAAAACCCGCGCTTTCTTGATTACCAAATTTCTATTGAAAAAGAGCCCCGTTATTGTTATCACGCGCTTTTACACCCTTGTTTTGAAGGAAGAAGTTTCTCTCTGAGAATTACCTATTAGGAAGATTTACGATGACGCTCCGACCCAATTTCTTTCAGTATAGGGGGCGTAATGTGCCGATTTTATTGCCCCGATCAGGGAATTGTATTACCTAGTAAGCTTTTGATGCTAGGCGTTCGACAGGAAAGTTAAATAGTTTTATTAGAATAGGATCCGATGGTATTCTGTCGTTATTTAATGTTACTTTTTATGGCATGTTATTTTAAGATATTAATGAAGTGTTTTTATCACTTTTACGTATTATTTGATGTGTAAATGGATAGAATTATCTTTGTGACTCACATGAATACTAGCCTTGAGTAGGTTTAAGGATTGATGTATTAATGCCCCTGAAGTTACACTATCAAAGAATATCAAATGGGCGGTAAATTTCGCTTCCTGAAAGGGATTGGTTGACAGAAATACTTGTTTCCTACACATAGATAAATGTATCCAGAAACATGAAGGAAACATAGACCTTAAACGAGCATCTGATAGAGATTAGTGTATCCCCAAAACTTTCAAAGCTTGTTGGATGGATAATGGAAGGTGTGTTTAGTGCAGGGAGATATGTCAAAGGAGTTTACAATATCGACTAGTGTAAGACAGGAAGATAATCTGGCACTTTTGGTATTCAATTTCTCGCTTGAAAAAGCTATAAGGGATTATGGCATCCGGAAAACAGGAACCTTTCTAAATAGGAAAACCCTTTAACATGATGGGAAGATCCTATGTCTTATCATAGGAGTCCTTTACATCTGTATCAGTGATATAGAAATAGATAAGTTAACAATTATCTGTGTTCAGTTGTTAATAACACAGCCTTACTATAAATAAATACTTGGCGAATCGTCTGATAAAAGGAAAATACCGATTATGTTTCTTCTTCATATGATCTTTATTGAAGCTCAGTTCCTCCAGGTTTCACTTAAAGTAACATCTTGTAAATTAACGCAAATCATTCCTTGTCAGGACCAAAAATCACCAGTTTAGTAGTAGTAGAAGGGCTGGTCAATCGAAATGTAAAAGAAAGTTAAAATATAACACGAAATTATCGGCCATGTTTATATTAATATTTGTAGGAGCTTAGGTTTTTTGTTTATTATAACATTAACTAAAACTTTTAATATAGTCGTTTAGTTTATGTTTCACCGAAATTTGTGTTTTCTTAATCGGCTTAATTCACTACTACCAGCTACTTTTACAAAAGGTTTAACACTATTGAAAAAAAATGTAGTGCCACAACTAAATAAAACTTTTCTGAAAAAATTAATTACGTAGCGGTTGGTGGTTCTAAAACTTGTGAAAATGCTTTACTACAAATAATCAGAATTACAGAGTATTCTTTTTCATTTTACTCCGTGATTATCAGGTAATAGAAATTTGTTTTAAAAACAATATTATCGACACTTGTCTTATGAGATGATTATGAGTTGCATAACTTTTTTTTTTAATTTTCAAACGTTTATGGTAAGTATATAGTATATCCAAAGCCAACCCTACAACAACTGTAACCTGATAGTAGGGCTCCCACCTCAGAGCCTCCAACCCTGCTCTGCAAACCAGTATGGTTTTCCGAAGTAAGTAACAAAATTATTAATAATAATGAAACGAATTTTAATGAAAACATTATATGATTTCAGTCATATGGAAAACGAAAAATGTTCATTAAATATAAATGGTATGCTATTCCTTCCACTTTCATCTAGATTGTTATTAAAACAGCGAACTTCGGTAAATTCATTGTTTAATATGAAAAAAAACTAAAAGGTATAAGAGCCCTTCGCTCAGCAGCTCTGATAAAATATGTAAAGGATTTTCATTTTCACGATAAAAGGAATTTTTCAATGGATCTCCTAAACAACGCCTGCCTCGGATAACATTTTTTATAGTACCTATTCAGTAGAGCTATTCAATATACGGAACCATAAAGCATTGATTACTAACGCTATATTAAATTTTCTTCTCACCTTGAATTTTAAATTCTAAAATCCTGAGCAGTTGGAGCCTAATTTCCTATATATTTTTTTCAACACCGATTAACAATAGAGTTGAAGCAGCATTTGAAACTTTGAACAACATGTAGGGTCTTGTTTTTATGGTTGCCAGGTCATTGTGGGATCACTGGGAATGAAAAGGCAGACTTGCTATAAAGACAGGTCTAGTCGTAACATTATCAGCATGCAAAGATTGGATGGCAAGAGTGACAAGACGAACGGTTCATCATGAGAGACAGCAAGTTAAGAATGGTCCAACAGACAGTGAAACATCCAACCAGAAACTTGAATCTGCTACAGAGAGATGTTAATACAACACGTCTTCGGATAGGCCAAATTTGACTCACCCATGGTCATCTCATGAAAAAAGAAAATGCACCGATGTGTAGCTACTGCGGAAACGATCTCACCGTTAGGCATATTCTACTGAATGTATGTCTCACAAATCACACCGATTCTCTTCAAATTTAGAGGAGATGTTGAGAGAAGATCCCACAACAATATCGAAATTTTTTTCACTTTTTAAAAATAATTGATATCTATGATCACACATAGTCTAACTCCAATTCCAGCATGTATAAGTAGATGCGTAATTTAATATACTGGAAGAGTGCTAATTGACCGTGTGTATCAATAAATGGTATTTGGTCCGAGTGCGGTTAAATAAAACTCAAATAGTAAATTGGTGTACTATATTTATTTGAGCTAACGTTTCGCCCCACGTTGCAGGGCTTCCTCAGGTTGTTTTGACGAAAGTCAAAGTCAGAGTACTCTGACTTTAACTTCCGGACTAATAATAATAGTACACCAATTTACTATTTGAATTTTATTTGACCGCACCCGGACCAAATACCATTTATAATTTAATATATTAATTTACTCACTACATCAATTCTAACTGTAACTTTATGAAATGTAACTTGTAATAGTAAATATATAATTGGAATTGTAAATTTGTAATTATAATTATAAATTTGTAACTTTCTCATTTTGTAATTGTAACTTTGTTAACATGTCAATTGCAATCTACTTTTTAAATACAGTGTAAGTGACCTCAGTGGTCGAAACACCTAAATAAATAAGTGTTTAACCTTGCATCGGGCGCGGCTGATCTGACAGGCACAGAATTCGGTTTTTTTTGCTGTCTCTTCCAAAAAGGCGCCGAGTGTGACCCCTACGTGCCAGTAGTTTCCTAACTTTGTGGGGTGGTTCCAACCCGGTTCATCTCATTCAGTCAGTTCATCTCCTGCTGTCAAGAAAGAGCGTCCACACGTGTTTTGATCTGACAGGCTCACCGCGTCCGATTACTAAGGTCAATATTTTTAATTTAGATAGTAAATTCAAGCACTTCGCTGTTTTTCGATACTTGTGTTAGAGTCATTTTCGTCATGTACCATTACCGTTTGTGAATGGGGATCGTGTGCCTGACAGGCTCACCGCGCCTTTCTGGTGTCTTTCAGGTTCATCGCCCCTCTTAATTTTTTTAAAATTCTTCAATCGTTATTTCAGTATTTCTTTGATAGGGATATTCTTTAGGCAGACCAGAATAATCCGGGCTGTTTGGTTTCAACGACGAAGTGTTGGCAACCTACGTCACATGCAAGAATAATTCCGTACTCCTGGTTTCTTCAGTGCTCGGAACCAAAGCCATTGATAAAAGTACTGGAGAAAAAAAAACCTGAGGTCATAACGACTAATATATAATGCTCACAAAACTGGAGGTGAAACTGCTAACCAAATGTGCGCTATATACGTACAGCGAAATACACATTAATGACCAATGACTGTTCTCTACACTATGTCGAATTTGGGAGGGATCAATTCCTTGGTTATTCACCTCGGGAATCAAAAGAAAGGAAATTTCAAGGAAAATTTTTATTTTTAAATTTTCAATAAAAGTTATTACAATATATGTTTATTTTGAAATGTATGAGATTGAAAAACCTCCCTAGTAGTAAGTTGACGGATTGAGAGGGTAGAAATTGGAACGGGTCAAAATTTACATGTAATCTAACTATATATAATAATCCATTTCATACTTTCAATTCTATTCATTTAATTTTCATAAATTTCAAATCTAGTAATAGCGAAGCAATATTGGTCCATCTAGCATGTTAATAACTAATATTAATATTTTAATTAATAATTTATTTATTTGTTTATGGGTCAATAAATTGAGTTAGCCTGTGAAATACATAAAATAAAATAATCTCTAGTCACATTTACACTCTTATATACAATATTCACACTGTGGATCTGAGGTTTCCTGAGCCTAATCTATTCCCCACCTGTGAGGGGTAGAGCATGGCTCTTTGAGATCCCAACGCATCCCTCTTACCGTGTCACTAGTAATGAGCCAGTGGAGGCTTAGTAAGTGCGCTAAATCCGCCCAAACCAAAGGATAAGGATGATTAGAAAGATTTATATGGAATTTTGAGAATTAAAATTGAATCTATGATGTAAAATAGAAAATATATCATATTATTTGAATTGAAATCATTTTACAGTGATCAAATTAGATGAAATGAAACACTAAATTATTGTAATTAAGTAAGATGTTGAATATTTAAATGAAGATTTAAACTTTTATTTGGATATTCCTTTGAATGCAGAAGTATCAGATGGTTCATGAAAGGAATATCAAGAAGTGGGCTTGGGATAAGTAAGGACTTAATGAAAGAGTTGAGATCAGTTAAATGGGCCTCGGCTCAAGCATCAAACGGGCCACTGAGCGCTGAAGAGGATGGATGATAGATTTCTTTAACATTAGACTAATTAAATTATATAATTAAGTTAAATTCAACTTTACGTTGTAATAGTATTTTATTTATTTTATAGTGATGATACTCGTGAAGTAAAATATCAAATATCTTTCTATTACTACTGCATATTACTTATGAGCAATAATTCTACAAATAAAAAAAAATATTATTTTTTAATTTACTAAATGAATAATAAGATTAATTATCATATAAAGAGGATTAAGCTGAAAATCCTTTGCCCTAAAACCTAGGATACCTAATCTACTCTTCACCACAGAATCATTCGCCAAAGAACCAGATGTTCTATTTCAAATAGTTCCTATCTTCTCCAGCATGGTTCCTCGGTCCCGTCAGATGAGAACAGAACAGAAAAATTTCCCCCAAGACATATGTCTATTATACAGCAAATCATAATGAATTCACCTCTTCAACCATGTCAATACCTCTGAGATCAAGTTCCTTATTAATTAACTAAAAATTCTCTAGGTATGATTTCACTTTCCAGATCCTGCGGCCTCATCCCAAATAAACCTATAATATGTCTGATCTATCTACAAACTTGTATCCTAAACACTATCCACCTTCCCCTGATTTGGAAAAACTCCATAACTATCCTGTTTCTTTAATCACATGGACCTCTTAATAACAGTTCATCTTTTAGATCAATCAACACCAATGCTTTTAAATGTCTTTGAAAAAATCCTTCTTAAGAACACTACCTACAATCGACTTCTAAAGTATCCCTTCGCACAATATTGCATTTAGCACAGCACAGTCCATCTTTTAACAAGGCCTTCGTGTTACCGGCCAGAAACCTTCACTTGAAAACAAGCTATATTGGACTGATGGCTTCCTTGATGTGGCTCAAGCTTTTGATTGCGTGTGGTACGAGGTCTTGCCTTTTAAGCTCAAAATCCATCTACCACAATCCTTACACCAAGCATTCAAATCTTACGTACAAAAGATTCCAATTGTTACTCAATTGAAGCCTGTGTTCCGCAAGGCAGAGTCTTGGGTCCTTTTCTCAACATTCTTTTCACAGCTGACATCCCTTCCCTGATTTCAACCTTACAGCATTCACTGTAGATCCCTCTATCCTATCATCCAACTATGCCCTTGAAATATCATTATTATAGTTAAAATGCAACTCTCACAGGTTGAGTAGTGTCCGCCAATTAGCTAAACATATCCCTATTTAGACAAATTGTGGTATCTTTTTTCTAAACAAAATACATAGAACCCATAAACCCGAATTATAAAACGATATCGCCATGTATTTAGACAACTGTATTAGATACTTTCATATTTTTATCGGAAACACACTACTGATCTACAAGACCATATTGAAACCAGTCTGGACCTACGAATTTCATCTGTGAGAACATTTAAGTCTTCAAACATCATGTGCAACACCATCCTTTATCATGACATCCATGGAAATTCTTGAACTTCTATTAAAACCTTACTCATTATCCTTATCCTCTATCACAATGTTCATCAAGCTCCAACTGACCTTACGATCCAGTAGTTATAAACAATTTTCGATTTCACGAGCATAAGCAATTAATATTCTGAAGCGATTCCTTATACAAAAAACCCCAGCCTAATCATGGCTGTCTTTATATGAAGCTTCAAGCACATTTATAGTTTTCTGAATGTCACAGAGCCTATTTGTTTGGACTCAATGCTTAATTTTCCTGTCAAAACGTTTTATAGATTTTATGTACTGCCGAACTGTTATTAAATGACATTTATATACATATTTCACGATTCAAGAAATGATTAAATAATAATTTAAAATATACTTCATTGCCCTGGCTTTGAATTCAGATCCTTGACATAATAATTTTAGACAATAGGGCTCCATCAGACCCAGCGAGATTTATGGGCTGAGGGTTCTTGATTATTCGACCTTCTTGGTCCGGACCTAGGAACCTTGATCGTCATTTTTGCTGTTTGTGGTTGTAGAAAAAAACTCTTCCAGAAATAGATTGGATGAGAAAACTCTTTATTTATAATTATATCAACTATTCTCTTTCCATTGTTTAAAAATATGAGATAAAGTCCTTGAAAATATGGTCCATTAAATTGGTTACTCTAATATAATCCTCAATTCCCCTTTAACACCAATATATCGGATACCTAATAGTCATTAAATTGAAAAGACTTTCGTTGAAAATAATTTTAAAAAATAAATAAATAAATAAAAAAGTAAAAGATATAGCTGTACTTTTCATTCTTGTAAGAAATAGGTTCCAATCTATAGTATATACGGACTAAATACCTAAAAAAAATTAAAAATAAGATTAAGCTGACATTGGACACACCCAGAATCCAAATTCAAGGAAATCGATAGAATAAACACTGAAACATCTGCGTTTGCTCATGTCACAGCTACCTAAGTGTTATGGATTAGAATTTGTGGTATTCTAATTCAGTTCATCAGTTTTTGTTTTATATTTTAATTTTTTTTCAAAAAAAAAAAAATAATATTGTATTTATAAGAATATAATAAGAAAGATGATGAGTATTAATTTGTAACTTTTAATAAGTAATAATATTTTAATGCTAGATTAATGTTGATAGCCTAAATTAAACTTTTAATCAAAAGTTTAAAATTTTACATATTTGCCATTATTTTCACGTTTGGGGAATGATGTGGAACGAACTTGATCAATATGGATAAGGGCGTCTGAAACCAATCTGGACCTACGAATTTTATCTGTGGGAACAGGTAAGCCTTCAAACATCATGTGCAACACCACCCTTTATCATGACATCCATAGAAATTATTGAACTTCCATTAAAACCTTACTCATTATCCTTATCCTCTATCACAATATATTATATATATATTGTATTTATATCACAGTATATTATTGATCTCTACATCAGGCTTGGCTGAGATACAACAAGAGCCACGAAAAGAAATATTTAAAATGAGATATACAGTATTATTTATACTTAATTTCATATTATAGTTTAATGGGCGAATATATATATATTTCTTATCAATTTTTATACGATTTAACCTAAGATTGCCTTATGCCAAAATACCCATTTCTTATTAAACTATAATAGATCAAAATCTTTGTTTTTTTTTTTGTTTTTTTTTTAAACAATTTTGATCTCTTTTCTCTCAACTTTATTCTTTTTTAACATCCGACGTTTCGACCTCTCAGGTCATTCTCAAGGATTCCTTATTCTGTCTTCATTCCTTTTTTCTCCTTTAAAATTCATTAATGCCGGCTAATTGCCTTTGTCCCAATAATTTCTTCTATTAAATTATTTCCTAAATTCAAAACTTCTATTAACCACTTTTATGTTCATTAACAAACTCCAAACAGAACAAGGATGACACGCAAAATCGTGAAGCGTTCCACATTTAAAAAAAAAAAAAATAAATAAATAAAAAAAAAAAGGTTCTGTTTGGGGTTTGTTAATGAACATAAAAGTGGTTAATAAAAGTTTTGAATTTAGGAAATAATTTAATAGAAGAAATTATTGGGACAAAGGCAATTAGCCGGCATTAATGAATTTTAAAGGAGAAAAAAGGAATGAAGACAGAATAAGGAATCCTTGAGAATGACCTGAGAGGTCGAAACGTCGGATGTTAAAAAAGAATAAAGTTGAGAGAAAAGAGATCAAAATTGTTTTAAAAAGAAACTAAACCACTCTCAAACAACTATATTAATAAAAAATAAATCTTTTTTTTTGGTTTTATTATTTAGTGTTTTAATGAAATTAATCTCATGATTCTATATTGTAGCCATGCCATTAGTGTTAGGATGTCGTTGTAATTTTTCCAGGAATCATTTGTAGTAGTTTCCTATGTGTTCTTTATCAGTCAGCTTGTGAAGGGTATTTTAAATATATGCGATGCATAAATCCAAATTTGTGAACGTGTCACATTTTATAACTGGAGGATTTACATTTGAAAGGGTGAAGGATTTCAGCTATCTTGGATCGCAAGTAAACGCGAATAATGAAATTCAAGCAGAAATAAATCGCTGAATTATGTCCGCAAATAAATGGTATTTTGGCTTACTGAAGCATTTCAGGAGCAGGGCTATTTCCCAAAACACCAAGATACAGCTGTATAAGACCATGGTAAGACCGGTAAGACCTCACTTATGCCTCCGAATGGTGGACCTCAGGTCACTCAGGTCACAGGAAGCCTTTCTCCTAAGGTTTGAGAGGAGAATATTGAGGAAAATTTATGGTCCGGCTTGCGCTGATGGGATCTGGAGCATGAGAACAAATGCTGAACTGGCAGACCTCGACAGGAACCCGGTTGTTGTAAGGGTGATCAAATTGGGACGGCTTCGGTGGGCAGGCCATGTATTCCTGGGATGATCCTGGACGAAATGATATATGGGACAAGGAGAGTAGGAAGACCCCGGCTTCGATGGATGGATGGAGTGGCAGCGGACGCCAGGTCTATATTGGAAATCTGCAATTGGAGAGCAGCGGCATCCGTTAGAGAGGACTGGCGGACGAAGTTACGGGAGGCCTTGACTCTACAGGAGTTGTAGCGCCACAGATGATGATGATGATAAATCCAAATTGGTTTCAGTAAGTGATTGTATGTATTCAATTGACTTTTATTTTAATTTTGAATATTCTGAAAGTTGATGAGTGGATAGATTCATTTTCAAAGTGTACAGTTTGTAGATTCTGTGTGTTTCCAAGGAAAACAAGAGGACATGTTTTACACGTAAAAGATTAAAGGTGATGTAAGGTGATTTGTCGTAATTTAGCCCGGCTTTCCTGAGTTTAATTTTATTAGACACCGTTGTAGGGCATGTAAGCATAATTTGAATTATTCTTTATGGTATGTATTGACTATGTTTTGTAGAGTAATGGAGCGAGATATTCCTTTAAATATTGTCCAAATAGAATATAGCTCTGAACCGTACCGACTGGAATGAGTTTTAAAAAATAATTTCTGAGTTCTAAAAATAATTATTTATACACCAATATTTTATCCCGGAAAGGTTATAATATCAAATAAATATTTAGTGATTTCTTTTTTTATCCTTCCTAAACGTTTCTTTATTTTAAAAATTATTTACATTAACACTGCCATCCTAACCCATTAATTCTTAATCTTTCAGCCTCAACAATCCCTGATAATCCTCCGAGGCGTCTGAAAAGAAGATGACCAGGGGACCTTCTAATTTAAATTAATGCTTGAAGTACCACCAATGGGTGGTTCTTTCTCAAGATTTACAAGTGTATATGAAACATACAACATATGCACTTATTGTATTTATTATTTGTACAGTTGTAAATCACATTAAACAAATAAATAAAATAAAAAAAACAAAACATTAACACCGACATTTCGGAGTACTTCTCTGTCTTGAGGGTTCTTCCTATTATGACAATAATATCCTGTCTCTTCTCGGTTCCTTATATTTAGGGAAACCACTAGCTAGCTATCTACTCGGTATCTTTATAACAATCTTTAAAGTTTAAAATAATTTACCAAGTAACATTTATGGGTTTTAGATATATGAAGCCAGGAAGAGATAGGATGCTACTGTTGTAATAGGAAGAAACGTATGACAAAGAACTTTGAAACGTCAGTGTTAATTTAAATAATTTAAAAAGAAAGAAGCGTTTGGAAAGTAGAAAAAAAGAGATCACTAAATATTTATTTAATTTGAGTTGAACCTTTCTGGAAAATTTATGAGTTCGTTTAATTATATCTAAATATTTTTACTTCTACTTACCCATAGCACGTCTCGTGAAAAAGTATGTGAGTTGCTAAACAGATTTTATTTTGATACTGAAATCTTGTTACTGCACTTTTTTTTTTTAAATCCCATCTCCCAGATATGGTACGAACCATCCGCAATCAGAATGACTATTCTCTTTTGCATAAATAATACCTGTTCCAGCCCCCCTTCCTTAATTGCTAATTATTCTAGAACTTCATCCTTCTTACTAATTAAGGCACCTAGTAATTTCCGAGTGATTAATACGTAATTAGATTTCATCTTCCATTTTCTCAGTTTTACAACCGTCTTGCTCTTCATTCTAGTGCTTTATCTTATTATTTTTTAATTATCAGGTCGTTTGTCTGAGATTTTTCTCGGGATTTCAATTGTCCTTCTTATTCAATTATATTATAATTTATACACCAACGATTCCTTTATTTGTTAAATATCAGTTATTAAGAATATTCTTTATGTTTCTTAAACAATACTTAAACAATAAACTTAGCTTCATCCTAACCAACTAAATAACCTAAAGACGTTCATATCTGAAATGTCACAAGCGTCATATGGTTATACCAGATTGTATAGCGAGAAGGAGTGAAGAAAAAATTTCAATTAAAATTGTACTGAACAAAGCATTGGAGGAAAATAGCAATCCACACAACACAGGATGCACAAGACATCGACTAACAAATTTCACTTCAGAGGAAATTAATCCTTTTTCCGCAAAAGAATAGTCGCATTCATTTTGATTGTATAATATAATTATAAATGTAATTGTAGAATATGAAAAATACTAAATGATTCTAAAATTAAACTACAATTTAATTTGTGGCAGTAGCTTAAGAGGAATAGAGGCAACAACAATAAAAGTTAAGTAATTTAAATAAAAACACAAATATCTTATGAACCTTATCTCTCAACTTTATATTTTTTTCTCCGACTTTTTGGCCCTAAGGGCTTTACCAACAAGATGCCTATAAATACATATTATTTACATACAATTCACTCAGCACATAGTACTATATTTCTACTGACACACTTTACAATTGATTTGTCCAAGATATAAAATTTTTAGCTTCCTATTGCAGTCTAATTGAACAAGTAATTTATCTTTAAAACAAATTTATCTATCACATATTAATCACAACAATTTCTTTTGAATAATTTTCAAAAAATGCATATATATTTACAAACTATATTCTTGTGGCATCAATTTAATGTGTTTAAAATTTTTCTTATATACACAATACACACTATTATCAAAACCTACCTTTACCAGGTTAGGACACTATTATGAACATGAACGATATGATATGAATGTATTAAGAACAATAATTTGTTGATAACAGGGATCTAGCTTGTCAAAGGTGGATTTTGATAATACTGTGTATTGTATATATAAGAATATTTGTATGTAGATAACTATTTTTATAAAATCAATAAAATAAATTCTGTAATAATTATTGATAAATATATTTGTTTTTATTTATAGTTTACTTGGGCAATTATCTCGCAGTAGGAAGAAAATTTTTAATATTTAGGCGTATTTATTATATTATAATATCTAGGAATAAAATTTTCTGTAATCTATAATCGGGATTCACTTTAGAATAATATTATCAACAAAGCAAAATTACTTAGATTAACACTCCAAAACCCAGGAACTCTTGGCTACAACGATTTGGAAGATTTTTACAGTGAAAAAAATCCCACCCGCCCGGAAAGAAGAAACTTTGCAAATCCAACAGTCGATATTGGTAGAGCAGCCTTTAAGTGAACTCGTGAAACCTCCGGTACTTGTCTTCCTCTTTCCTGAAGCCCGCTAAAACGTTTCAAACTTGAAAAACAACGTTGTACCATAATCACCCCTTTACGGTAAGAAATATTAGAAAGAAATCCCATTGCAAAAAAACCTAATCGAAGTGATTAATCTTCTTTCTAAGGCACTAAGATAAATTACAGAATGATGTTACTGTTTGATAAAGAAGAAAACACTTTCAGGAAATTGATAAATGTCCAAGAATCTATGCCAGGAAGGAGAGATTGTGCACTATATTTCCATAACTAAGATTTCCGGTATAGAAAAAATAATCTATGATGGCAACTCTTATAGAATTATAAAAAAGTATCGCAATGAATAAGTAATCTGGTGGATCATTAATATTCTCATGGATGGTTTGAGTAATTACCACTTTTTGAATTGACCCAATTCAGTTAGAATAATATATCACCATGACCCCGGATTCATTAATAGTTTTAATATCGATATTTTTTTTACAAAATTCAATATTTGAGTATGTATTTTGGATTTAAGTAATTGAAATAAATTTTAAAATTTATTAACATTTGCGAATTTGCTTTTAAATGTTCATTATTGAATGAAATTAGAACATATGGGAATAAATTGATGTTATGTGGTCCAATGATGGTCACGTGACAGCTTTTCTTTGTTTATTGTTTTTTAATTGGTTCCTCCATGATTTAAAAACAGTTGGAGAAATTTATATATCTCAGTCAGTTTTTCTGACTATGAATACATTTTGTAGAGTAAAATCTAAACATATCTTTATTAGTTAAAAGTTACTCACTAAGATGTAGTTACAATCTATTTATCACATAACAACCGTAACTTGCATTTTGGCATGTGCAGAGGTAAATGGATTTCACTCAAGATCTAACTAGATGTAAGTCTTTTGAAAATAAACATCGAAATATTTTTTAGCTTAACTATCTTGGGGAACCATCACTATAAGAAGAATATTATTAATTGAACATATTATTCCACGGACCAGTTTAAACTTTCTAAGTTTAAAATTTCTAGAACTACTCAAATTTTGAGATGTTATAAAAACAAACCTGTATAACGATAAAAATATTATCTATCCCTACAAAACAATGCGTTGAATTGTTTATAGTATTCCTTCACATAGAAAAACGATTTAAAACATACATTTTTAAACTTTGGCATTAAACTTCAGTACAATTTTTATCATTTAGAAGTAAAAATAAATTAAATGTGCTAACAGAAAGTTTTTGTTGAGCTTAAAGCCTTTCTTTTCAAATGCGGTCAGTTTCATCACTCTAAATCAGGTAGACGATTTCTTAAAATAATTCTCTAATGATTTTTTTACCTTTTCTCACGTCAATTGACAATATGGTTCGGAACCGGCATACATAACACTGATTTGTTGCTGTATTAAGTCAACCAGGGGAAAGAGTTTTAAAATTCCGTTACATATATTATAATATATTATCATTATTATTATATAATATTAATATTATTATTATATAATAATAATACAATATTATTATAATTACCAATGAAATTATTGTAAAATATATCTAAAAATTTATATAGGGGGCAGCGGTAGCAGCGTGGTAACGCGCCAGTCTACCAACCTACAGGTTGTCGATCGAATCCCGTTTCCACCCGGGCTTTTTTCAAGCATAAAATAATGCAAAACTCACTCACAACCTCCCCCGGGCATTTGTGAGGCCCGTTAGCCTATCAGTGGCACTCACAAAAAATAGGCGAGGGAATGACGAACCCACCCTGCAAAAAAACCACGCCAAGAAACGCACGATGCATTAGGAAATACATAGCTCGAGGATTTAGGCCTCCATGGTCTGTTGCCCATAAAATAATAATATCTAAAAACAGGTTCAGGTTTACATAATCTAAACACTAATTAACTACTTGACTAGGAATCTAAAAATAACTATAAACCAAATTCACTTATGAACAAATTTCAATATCTGTACATAGTAAGTTGTACTTTTCCAATGTGTATATAAGAATATCATTATTATTTGCGCTATGAAAAGATATTTAAGGAAATGTTAGAACTTTATTTGGCAATCTGTTTAATGTGTAGCGATTTTAATAGACATTGTTTGAATAACATTAGATTTAGAGTAAAAACATTTGATTTTGTTTAATTTTTTTTTTGTTTTTAAATCTTTTTCTGTAAAATAAAATTGGTTTTAGTGGTCACTAGACAACAGATCTCCTAGACACAACTAACGTTATTCAATCGAGAAAAAAAAATCTAAGAAATTTACAAACAACGGTTTTTCCACTATTCATTCGTTTTATCGCCTAACTTTTTGCAGGGTATATTAACACGCACAACAGAAGAACATTGCTGGTAGGGTCCTCTCCCACCCCGTTTTATCTAATTTCCAATGGAAGTACAATGTTTTAGAAGATTAATGTTTATGGTTTATCTTTTGGAACAATACGCTAATAATTCGCCAAGAGCAGTAATTTTGTTATTTTCTCTTTCAACCATAATTGATAGTTTATCCTGAGAAGTTCATATGGTACTCTGAAAATCACTTTTACTTATGAATAGTGTTTTGTAATTATATGAAAAGTAAGTAAAATATATAGAAATAAAATATAGTCTGAACTGAAAGAAATAAAACAGTTAAACTACACAATAATTGATAATCAGATTAAATTTTAAAAGATATGAACAATAAAAATCATTTTAATGAAAGAATTACTTATGTATATATTTAAACA
>NW_027107242.1:930327-948328 GCF_000696795.3 Halyomorpha halys | reverse complement strand
CTACGACATGATACTGGCCTCCATGCTCCTAATGAAGAGTTAAGATGAGCTTTGATAGTTGTTATTTAAGGGTACATTACAGTAGGAGAGATGAAAAAAACTGCATAAAATGGTAACATGACTAAAGGTGTGTAAAATTGACTTACACTTTCGATGTGTAGCTGAATATTTATTATGAAAACTGAAAACATTTAAATTTAAAAAAATGCATAACACATAAAAATTCGAGCTGGTAACAAACTTATCGTTCAGTATAACGTCAGCAACAAGTGACGGTTTTGTTGACTATTTCTGACGTCCCAGCTGGTATGCTATTAATATTAATAGCCCGATCTCTTATCTTGCATGACACTAGAGCTTGGCGTCTCTCATTAATTAATTAATTATTTGGAAGGTGAAAAGCATCATGTGGAATATTTAGAATATTATACTCTTCATTTTACTTTGAAATAGGATCCAAATAAAGCTTGTATCAAAGACCTAGACTGAATTAACGAGGTTATCTGAACGATGTCTCTAAAATAAAAATTTACGTACATATCAGTATTGATTATTGATGCCTTAATACTTATTGCCCTTGAATTTTGCAGATTATAGAAAAAAATTAATATTTGAATTTTTCATCTTATATAGGTTAAATATATGTGTGGTTATATTTTCATATTTTCTTTACCATAAATACTAATGATTTAAAAGTAACGTAAATTTCAGTATTAGGTATATTTTTTTTTAGTTTTAGAACCAATGTTTTAATTCGATGTTGGAAATACTGTCTGATCAATCTGCAGATTGATAGAAAACTGTTCAAAATTTTCACATATTGTTTAAAAAACAGGAAACAATTATTATATTTTTATTATATATTAAATAGATTGATATATTAAAAAAATATGTGAATATTACTTTGCATGCAAGAGAGCGTAAAACAGTTTCACTAGAATAGCACGTTAATGTGATATGTATAGGTATTTTAACCTTCTCTTATTTGGAATATGTTAAAAAAATTAGTTTTCAAAATTAATAAACAAATTATCATTTCACAGGAATCAGTAATAATTTGGATCCATAAATTTATATTATTATTTTTTTAACACTAACTTAATGATTTAAAAAAAAAGATAAATAAAGATTAAAAATTGTAGGAAAAGTTTGATAATATCTAAGACTATCTAAGACCATATTTCCCCAAGACAGTGAATAAATGTATTCAATAGCATTATTTAAAACAATTATAATAATTCAAAAATTAGAGAATTTTTAAAATGACTGATTTGATGACTTCTATTCACTAAAGTAGTAAAAAAAACCTTTTTCAATCTTCTTCTTCAAAAATATTAACGCTTTAACTAAATTATATAATTTTTTTTTATTTTAGCTCTCAAGAGGACAGAATAATGATGGATTAAATTTAATTAAAAATACAATGAAAATCAAAATTTAGTCTGTAAATCATACTATATATTTTAATACTATAGACTGTACTAGATTTAGTATATCCAGTGCAAAGCAGATTAATTTAATAATCTAACAACTACATGCATTTTGTATTCTAATTTTGACATTTAAGGATATAAAAAACCTAATTTTCTTTAATAAAATTATATCTAAATTGAGGTTTTCAACTTTGAAAAATAAGAAATGAAATTTCTTCGAAGCTTGGAATTTTTAACTTCTTCAGAAGAAAAAGAGCTTGTGGCCAAATTATTATTAATAAGTTTTTAATAATTTATATTTTTACTTTAATAATTAATGCAAGCCAAGGTTCTTCAAGTGCCATAGAGCCGGAAGAAAAAGGTTTTTACTGATCAATGAAACAATTAATTTCTTTAATAATTTTCCGAAGTTGAATACCACTAAAAGTCATTACTCCCACCTTTCTACCACCTTATTTTTCAATGCTTCCCTTCTGACAGATTTTCTCAACTCCGATATAGGCAGAGCAATCTTCTCTTTGGTCTAACTAAACCCGAATAACCGCAAGGTTCAGTGCTCTCTCCACTACTCTACATTACACACGCACATGATATTCTTCACTGTTCAGCAACATATACAGATCAGACAGAAATTTTAGTGAGGCAAAAAAAAAATACAGCATACACCTCATAAACCCTGCAACAGTATTTAATAAAATTACATTACAGATTTCAACTGAAAAATCTCACGAAAAATCACAACAGAGCACTTCTACAATTTTATTTTGTTTCACTGAGAAGAATCTACAGACAGTCTACTGTCTACTATCGCTATAAACTTCATGAATAAAAAATGACATGCCATCGACATATCAAGAAGTATTGAGAAAATCATAATCAAAGATTAAGGCTTCTTTAATCACGCCTTTCAAATCATTCAAAGTTACATCATTTTTAACATTGTAAACGAACCGAACCTAGTTCCTGACGAATGCATGCTGACCAACTTCAAATGATAGGATGATGAATTAAAAAGTACTGCATTATTGCAAGGTAACTGCAGTTGAAGTCTACGAGGAGATGGCTGATGGATCTCCTGGTCTAACAATCAACTTTCATGTCACGAAGAATGGAGGTGCCGTAGATAAAAGTGAAAATTCTGAGCTTTATGAATTATATTCCCATGGATATTATACCATATGCAAAGTTTAAACTTTACAATTACAGGAATGGATTCCTAAGGATATATTATCTATCTATTTATCACTCTACCCTGCCTGTTAGGTAATACGGGAGTTCACAGTAGTGGGTACAGCTCATTGCTGCAATTAACAATTATGAAAATCAATATATATGTTGCTCTTCTGGTGTAGAAGGATGTAACAAAGAGAAAAAGTTAAATAAGTAGAATATAAAACCAATGTGGTCGGATAGTACGGCTACCGATGGAATCTAACTACCTTCCCCCTGTGGTAAGAAGGTAGTTAGAAAGTTATGGTATTTTCTTGTTTTAATATAACCTTAGAAATTTCTATGCTGCTAGGACCACAAAAATTGGAATTAAACTTTAGTTCTATTCCAATCCTAGTTACTACTTCTTTTCAGCATTGGTTTAATAAAGTAGAAACTCAGTAAACTTTTCACAGCACACTTCTGCATAAAAAGGATGAAACTCTGGGGGTAACAGAAAACTCTTCGAATTAATTCCAATGGTAAAAGTAAAATATCCAAATTAAATGAAAATAGAGAACTAAAGAAAATTGAGGTAATTTAAACCGAGGAAAGAGAAAGGAAACAGGTCAACCATAACGGGAAATCCCCTTTCAACGTGGGATGGAAAACATTTTAGAGAAGTTATTCCCTCTTGCCAACTGTAGCAGCCTCGAACTTCCACTCTTAGATCAATCAGAGTATTTTGTACACTAATCCCTTCCGACATGGACTCTGCACTCAGTAACCAAGAAAAGTAATCTATTACAAATTAAATATATCTTTAAGATAATTATCAATTCGATTCTATTTACAACTATATTAGTTTGTTATTTTAGCATAATCTGAATTCTCATTTCTGTCTGAATATCCACTGAAAATTCATGGACTGCTATCTATTTTAAGAATAGATCTCTCCTCCACATACTTTTTA
Source organism: Halyomorpha halys (assembly GCF_000696795.3). Taxonomy (NCBI): domain Eukaryota; kingdom Metazoa; phylum Arthropoda; class Insecta; order Hemiptera; family Pentatomidae; genus Halyomorpha; species Halyomorpha halys. The sequence goes on along the minus strand of NW_027107242.1, from coordinate 944,773 downwards.
GTCTCTTTAGTTTTGTCCAAATAGTATAACATTTTTAGTAAGTTAACAGTTTTTGAGTAACCTACGACATGTGAAGGAATTGAAGAAATAATATCAAACTATGTTGTTTTTCACTGAATTTTAACATTTGTTATAATTCTGAATTTTTGACCCGCTTATTGTAGTAAAAAAAAAGTCTGAAAAATGTACCTCAGCTTTCTTGTAAGATAGTAAGATTGTCTTAAATGAAAGATATATTTTTAAGTTTTATTATGCTTTGATTCTTGTGATTCACTTTTTTAATAAAATAGTAGGTAAGTTAAGCTTATGGGTACGTTAACAAATTTGAATCACATTATCATATTGATAGTAATGATCTGCTGATTGATACTTATAATATTTGCTTTAATTTAAGGCTGTAAGGGTCGAAGAACAGAACTACTAATAACATATACCTGATAGCATATGTTGTTAGTGGTAACACATGCTATTAGGTATGTAAAAAAGATTTTTTTTTCGTTTGATTTTGTTTTTTAAACTAATTCTTCTTTTTTCAAGCATTGACCTACAATTATAATGTAAATTAAAAGAAATTTGAAAAAAAAATCAAACAGAAATTTGTATTAAATGCAAATTTTAAATTCCTGTTCTATTGACAATAAACTAACAAACAAATAAAGACAGATTTACTGAAGCAATGTACCTCTCATTTCTGCTATTAACTTATCTGCAGTGAATTTAAGAAACGACGACTAAGAAACAGATTAATACTGAATCTTAATAATAGATTAATAATCAAAACTGTTGTTTGATTCTAAATCAAAGAGTGAATCTAAATAAGTTGACAAAAAAAGGAATTTTTGTTTCAAGGAAAATAGCAAGAGGAGAAGGAGAAATGTCAGATAATCTATTTTCACTTCTCCATTGAACTTTGCACCTACAATTCGGAAGATATATTTCTTCTCCTTCACACTTAGCCCTTTCATGCCTGTCCCTACCATTGGTAAGCCACACTCTTGAACACTAAATGTATTGAGTAGCAAAGTGCATCTACTTGTTCGGGATGCTCAATTATCTGTAACTTGAATGGTACTTATTTGATTTATTGAAATACTTTAAATTTTAAAAGTTTGATGAACTCTTATTTATGCGGGGTATGCATACTGAAACATTTCGATTCACCTCTCCCCTGCCCTAACCTCTGCAGTTTTATAAATTTTGATTTGATTTCCACCGTGTCCCACCAGAATATTTATCTATCTATCAGTGCGATCTTTCTCTTGAGGTCGCTGTTGATTTTCTAACCATCTCCAGCGCGGCTAACTCTTGAATTTCCAATGGGTACTTTTGTAAATATTTGGTTTTTGAATCAGAACTACTGGACGAAACAGATTTAGATTATTACTCAAATTGAAGATACTTCAATTCACTATAATGATGTTTATAATAATTATCTTCATAGTAATAATTGTCATGTTATTTGACAAAATATTTTTCCAAAAATTTATTTCTCACTATAATTTGTTTTGTTTTTTATATTGGTTTATGTAAAACTGTATTTCCTGAACTATTAAAAATCATAATATCTATTTGGACTTTAATTTTAATAAATTTAATATAATTTAATAAAAGTACAAATACATTATTTTTTTGGTTTTTCATGTAACAAATATACTGAGGATTTAATAAAAATGAGGGTACTTTTTAATAGGTCACCATTTTTTATTATATAAGTATCTTTTTCAGCACGTCTTTACTAGCATAATTAATTTTAATAAATGAGAGGTTGCATAAAATATTCTTAGGCCATAGTTTTAGTCCAACTAACTTAATAACGTTCAAGGAATCACTCAATCCACTGAAGAAGAGCCAGTGGTGGATTCCTCTGTTAACTATAAACTCTACATATATGAAATGATTCCCAGAGCCTTCGCGAAATGAAATTGGTTGGCCCAGGTGTGACTCGAATCCACAACGTTCTAAATCAAGTGGTCTAGAATCCTCACTCTAAGTGCTTACACATTTTAATTATTTGGGTAAATATGTTTATTTCTGTTTGTAATCTATATTATATTTTCTATAAAACAACAGATACATGAATCGCACTTCTCGATAGGCAAGTTCCATTATCTATTAACTTACTAATGCCATTTGAGTTTTTACACTATATAACAGGAATAACTAAAGTAATGGTTGAAACAAAATGGCCTATTCAAATATAGTAATTTATAATAAACACAGTGTATTAGTATTGTGTAAACATAATAGTTAAACACAATTACTAGTAAGAAACAATAGTTAGACAATAACAACAGTCCATTAGACCAAACCATTAGGTAGCTAAATAAACATCATCCTTCACTAGCATCTAAACACATATAACTAGATGATCATAGAGTGTATTGTAAATTCAAATAAAGTTTTAATATGCATGTTAGATAATAAAAAATATATTCATTCATAAAGAATAATTTAATAATTTCCTTTTGTCATTTATTGGTAGCTATGATGACTATAATTTATATATTTAAATAACTTATTAATATGACTTGAGTAACTTGAGGTTTAATACTTAAAAGCTGACTACTATATAAAAGAAATTCTACTACCAGTCGCTTTGATTGGCATTACAATTTAATCTAGCCTAATAATACTTCTTACTTTAGTATCATGTAATTAAATTATTTACATTACTTAATTAACGTCATACATAAATATATTTTTAAAAGTTTATAAAATAAAATAATAAGAATATTAAAGCGAAAAAAAAATTTGAATGTAAAATTAATTATAATTTGGTTTCATCACTCTAAAGTAATTAGTTACGGAAAATTTCACATGTGGGGATACAAAGATTATATTAATGTTCTAATATGATAATCTAGAATGAAAACATTGTAAATACAAAAAAAAATTGGTTATTTCGTTGGGTGGATTTACCGGTATGCAGTGTTTTCTTTACACAAGAGCTGTCCCGTGTGGGCGATTATGACACATTGTGTTTATCTTTCTCTGTTCTGAACTATTGCTGTTTCCAAAATCAATTGAGTTTTGGGTAATATTAAACTATTCCATAATCATTCTATAAGAAATATTTTCTTTTTAAACACAATTATTTTAGTAAATTAATAGAAAAATTAAAATAGTTACTTGTATAATGTTGTTAGTACCAAATTATAAAAATTATTCCTAATAGAAATGGAAATTGATTTCACATTTTGAATTTACTAAATTCAGTAATTAAATAAAGTAATTTAGTTATTATACATTTTCGATTTATTTATTTTTAGATTAGACGATGCAAGCGAGAAATCGATCTGAAAGAATTTATTTGTAATATAATTGTAAAGGAAATCCTTTAATATACTCCAATCTCTTATTAATTAAAGCTTAAAAATCGCAAATATAATTTTTAAAATGACAATTTATGATGCTTGACAAAAAAATTACTTACCGGTAAACTTATGTAATATATAAGTTCATTTGGGGGACATTAGTAAACCAAATTACCATGAAGTGAGTATATTCCATAGTTAAAGGTAAAATTAAACTTAAAAATTGTAGCTTCTAACGGTTGGCTTTGAGAAATATGCTAGATGGGAGATAGTAGTGATGATAATAAAGTCTTTTATGGTTAGGGGTGGTTTTATTCACCTATAAAAAGTATGTGGTTATGGGTTCTTAGATGACACATGTCAACTATGAGACAAAACGAGGTTTATACTACCTCTGGAGTAATCAACTTAAATGGAAATGTAGTAAAAAAACACATATATGTACAATATCCTGTCTTCCTTTGAATTTTTATGGTGTATTTCAAATAATCTAAACGTTCATACTTAATTAAAAAAAAATCGTACATAGTTATTAAAAAAAAGTACTTAATGTATGTTTAAGAAACGTCATTAGCTATATAAATAGTTTGTTCAACGAATGATCATCAACCCGGCTTATTTCACCTAACACTTCTATGTACTATCCTATTTTCCTAGTGCTATAAAGAGAAAACATAGCAATTACTATAATACCAGAATCGAGTCACCTGGAAAATTGGTAGGAAAGCTTCCTATCAAGGTTTAATGCTTTTGATCTCAGCAAAAGTTGGAACCATCCAAGGTACAAGATTTCATTAACCCCAAGCACGTAAAACTCTACGACCATGCACCATTTACCGGACCCCGGTTAGGAAAGCCTATTTCTCGCCTCATCATCTCAACGTTAGTCCCAGACACAAGTGAAAATATTATCCGTAAAAAGCCAGTTAAATGTTAGTTTTAGAAAAAAATTGAAAGAATGCGATTTAATAACAATATATATGGTTAAAATAATGGGCTTTTCACTTACAAAATTATCTCATTTGCTACCATTACTATAATTTATAATGTATCCTTTCCGTTTTTCAATTTCAGGCGCTTTTTACATATTGCTCGATTTAACTACCTTAAAGTTTCATCTTCCCGTTTTAAGGTAATGTTTCAAAAGTGATGATATAGGGCTGTCACTTCCCGGGGGCCGTAGCGGGGCGGGACCGGCGGGAAAAGAGTGCCCTTTTTTGTGTTGTGATATCCTCTTGTGAGATGGTGACATGTCGTACATCGACCAACTTACTCGCTATAATTGTCTGTTTGAAAAGTCAGATAAGTAAAGCCACGTTGGAGGGCGGGAATGGCGGGTTATTAGTTATTTTAAAATTATTTAACATTTATAATTCTAATAAATCTATGAACTAGTTTTTTTTATAAATTTTTAAAACAAGGAAATCTCACTCAATAAGTCTAAAACAGGATAGTCATTAGTTGGTCAGAAATTCAAAGTACCCTTAATATTTTTTTTTAATTCTTTTTCCTATACTGATGTTTCGGAATATGTTGTAGGACCTCTTTAAGATGATAAGACTGGCAAAACAAATTAAATAAACGCAGCAAAAATACTTATGACGAGATTTATTACAAAAATCCTTATTCATGGGGATACGTTTCACAAATATTTATCCGTTATACACGAATAGTTTGTTTTTTTTTAACTATATTTATTGTAATTTACAACTATATATTACATAATGCATTTAGTAAATCTTATCGTAGTTAAAATGGAGTGTTATAGGCGTGTAGAGCAACTACCTATTGGCAGTACTCTAATGACATTTTACATTAGCTGGTCTCGTGGGCATTTTCTTTTCAGGAGTCGATTGTCAGGAATGGAAGAAGATACAAGGTTAGAAACCAGGGGGGTTGGTTGGTTGGGGAGTTTATAATGGAAGGAGTGATATCTAGTTCGGGCTAGATCGGTTACATAGGGAACATTAAGGTCTTTATGTATGATTTTATTTGTGAGAAAATAAGGAGCATTTTACGAGGATTTTTACGATGAATTTCGGATTGTAAGGATTGAATTCGAGAGGAATTCGAAGGTTTAGTGGAGCCCCAAAGCTCAACTCCATATGTCTAAATCGGCCTTATTACAGTCATGTAGATCAGTCTTTTGTAATGTGTTCGAAGTTTAGACCGTTTGTCTAGTAAGTGCTGTAATAGTCGAAATCGACGTGCAGTTTCCTGTCTTTTCAGTCTTGTCTGAGGATTCCAGGGTAATTGTTTGTCTAAATATGGAGTCAGGAAAATATGTGGAACGGAGTACGGCGTTATATATGTAGGTGAGAAATAGGATGGCTTTTCGAGGGAGACGTTTTAGAATGTGGGATGTTATTAGGTCGTATCCAGGATCTTTGCCGGTAGGTAATCTTTGAATGATACTAGATATTTCAGAAGGATGAAATGCTTTAGGTGGGAGGGTCATTTGGAGCGGAATATTTAATTCTGCTTCAATAGGTGAATTGGGATAAGGATATCAGGATGTGGAATAAAGGTTTTAGTGAGGTGTTATCCGAATGTTTGTGATTTTTCTGCGTCAGTAGAGTCAGAGAAGTGGGTGGTTAAAATCTTTGAAGATCAGCAGTTTTTTATTGGTCCTCCATAATGATTTGTCAGTAGTTGTAAGATTTTTCGTAAAGTTAATTAAATTTTTTATTTTTGTATTTTCTGATTTCTACTTTTAGTTTGTTAGTCAATTTGGTGTAATACGTTTTGTCAGTTGAATATCTGGTCCTATGCCACTTCGATCTTGCTCTGCATTTTTCCCTTAAATTCGTAAGATACGAATATGCTGTGGCAGGTTATTTGGTTTATTGTTATTGATTCGATTAGTCGATGTGTTGTCAGTTATACTTGTTCTTACTGATGAAATGAGTTTTTCATTAGCTTTGTCAATGTCTTGCCTACAAATACTGAATGATAATTTGTACAATATTTTAGAAGAAGTTTTCCACAATATAAGTATATACAGGTTACGGCCTGAGTACGCAGGCTGGCAGGCCATATCAGCTGATTGATACGTATATATAGATGTACTAGACTTAATAAAACCATTCTATTTCTAGAACCTGTGAGAGTCGTTTCACACCCTTTTCACTTTTTTCTCCTGAAGATACTTAAATTATTTTATAGCATTAGAGGCATGTAATTTCAATAGTGTGAAACTAATTTTTTTTTTTCCAAAGTTCCAAGGTTCATATATTTTAAACCGTACTTAGGAAAATTAAAGTGTTTCTCATTTAAGAAATGAAGGAAACCATGACTTTAATATGAATCTTAAGTAATGCCGGAAAATAGATTCTACCACTAACGGAGGAAATAGCCAGTACACTTATTAAATTTTGAGATCTACTTTGTGGAGTTCCGCAAAAGCTGATCGACTGGAAATTCTATTAACGATCAGGGTTCCAGCGTTCAATCAGCGAGCACACTTCCTCCACCTTCTGCATTCAGCTCGTCACCGACATCAATTTCGTCCTATCCGCATCGTGATTACTTACAATTCCAGTCGTTTCCACAGTTTTGAATAATATCATTACGTTATTTCACATGGTCTCCTCATTGAAAATTCTCTTCATGGTGCCTCTTCCAAAACTATGGTAAATATCTGGTTCGAAAAGAAATAATTTATAATTTGAATTTCGGGAGTAGAACTTAAATTATTGGATTAATTCAGAGAGTTCCACATCAATTTAACATATACTTTGTAAACTCTAAAAAATTCAAATATTCACCTACATATTTTATTTAAGGACAAAAAAGATTAGTATTTATTTAGAACCGATACGGAAAAACAGTGATTTTTCTGCTATCCAGGAGTCGAATCTGGATAGTTTTAAGTCTTTTTAGTACAAGACAAATATCAGACTTAACTTGTTCGTTCCATTTCAAAAAAATAGTAATATTTCCTCAAATATCATAAGAAAATGTATGTTTTAATTTATTTAAACGAAAATAATGTTTTTTTTTTTCAACCTTATTCCTTCCTTCAGGTCAAAAATTAAAACATCATGAATTCAATAAGAATTCAAAAAGCTATCCACAAAAATGAAATACCTTATTTGGGAGTGGAGGTGTCAGTTGCAATTTTATCGGTGATAACTTCATTTTACAAGATAACTAACATCATGTAGATTTTTATGAAAAAAAACACCAGATTAAAATTATATACAAAGATTTCAAGTTAGAATTATATAGTTAGGTCCTTCATAAATCGTTTATTATTCTATCAATTCTAAAATCTTATCTCAGTAAGGAACAATAATAATGCTAAATAAAGGTATATTAAAAATAATTCTGGACCCTTTGCCAAAATATGTTTGCCTGTCAGCATTAAAAAAACTTTCCTACTTCGGGGAACTACAATATTTACCAACCTTGAGTTCGTAGGGAGGGTTAAGGGTTATGACAGTATAAACCTAAGTTGAGCTGTTTGGTCTTTGCGGCCTGAATACAAAGCAGTTTGTCTATGTGGGAGATGATGACGGCAGTACGAGGTTGAGGAAAACTAAAAACCTTGATTAAACACTAAGCAAAATTTGTGATAAAATTATTATTTTTATAAACTTTAAAACTCTGCTTACCTTAACTAATCCGGACCTATTAGTGGAGATTTTACTTAATGTATAAAAGAAAAAAAAAATCCAATATTAATTTAACTCGTATGCTAGATAAAAATTAAAATTAAAAAAAAGTTAACATTTAGGTAATGTGTATTAATATATAATAAACGTATCGGTTATTACGAGTAATCGTCAAATACAGCAATTTATTAGCATTTGGTAGCAATAATTTATATTTAAAAAACCGTATTTCAGTCATTGGTTTTAACGACTATCGGCGATAATGACTGAATATTTCTGGACCCTTGGAGGTCGTTATAAATTATATCAAGGGTATATTATTTTTATGACCGGTTGAGGATTCTACTGTTATTGGAAACGTTAAATAAGATTTGTTAGTACTTGGCTCAATCTATCGTCAGACTGTATTTCTTTTAACGATAAATAAATACTTCTTATAAATCATAATAATATAATAATAGTAAACGATGTATTTTGGCAGTATTTTTGGAAATTTAATATACTTTGTGTGAGAAGAAGAAAGTAAACCAAATATATAAAAAATAAAATAAAATTGTTTAACATTTAATATTTGAAATATATTGTATTTAGGCTGCAGTTAAATATTGTTTGAAAAAACAGGGGAAAAAATGTATCATTGATTAACTTGTTAGTATTAGTATATTCAATTACGGATAGATAAGTATCTTTGTTTTCTAACAACCGATGTATTTTGGCAGTATTTTTGGAAATTTAATATACTTTGTGTAACAAGAAGAATATGTATTTAGGCTGTAGTTAAATATTGTTTGAAAAATCAAAAAGCAGGAAAACAAATGTATCATTGATTAACACGTTAGTGTTAGTATATTCAATTATGGATAGGTAAGTATCTGTGTTTTCCAGCAACCGATGTATTTTGGCAGTATTTTTTGAAATTTAATATACTTTGTGTAACAAGAAGAATATGTATTTAGGCTGTAGTTAAATATTGTTTGAAAAATCAAAAAGCAGGAAAACAAATGTATCATTGATTAACACGTTAGTGTTAGTATATTCAATTATGGATAGGTAAGTATCTGTGTTTTCCAGCAACCGATGTATTTTGGCAGTATTTTTGGAAATTCAATATACCTTGTGTGAGAAGAAGGGAAACAAAATATATAAAAGATAAAATAACATTGTTTAAGATTCATTATTTGAAATATATTTTATTTAGGCTATAGTTAAATATGGTTTGAAAAATCAGAAAGCAGGGAAAATTTGTATCTTTGAATAATTATGGATTGATAAGTATCAGTGTTTGATAGCAACCCTAGGTATTTTGGCAAGATCACCGTATAAAAAGCATTTCTCTCTGAAACTTTCAAGAACTTAAGTGAAGTTTTTTAATACTTACAAGAATACTAGTATTCTTGTAAGTATTAAAAAACGCGCTAATTTAGAATCCAATACACCAATTAGTGGTCAATTACCTCATGTTACGATGTAGCCAAAAGCCTATTCATCAAATGATCCATTAATTAATTATCCATCTAATCACTCAAAAAACTGAATTTCAATGTAAGACATCCAAAGAATCAAGGAAGATGAATGAAATTAAAATAAATATGAAAAGTTAGTGATTTGTATTTTCCATATTCTCCTTTATTTAAAATATAAACAGCTAAGTTACGATTTATTAAAAAGCTAAGGAAAATGAATCATGGAAAGAATCAGGAAGAAGTTCAATTTCTTCCAATGCAACAAAGATATTTTAACCAGTCTTGACTGTAGCCTTATATTTTAAAATATTGATTTTAAATATGACGGAATAACATTATATGGATAGAGCACAGAGAGCCACGTAGACCTGTGATATTGGAAAAAGAATTTGTTATACAAGATAATATATTCGAATCTTTATTAACATTTAAATATAGGGTTGGCAAATAAGTCCTTTCCGACGAATATTTGTATTCATGTTTTATTTGTAATACGTAACATTTTTCTGATGTAATTAATCACAACAGAGGATTGTTTATCCTATTTGTATGTTGACATTTGTTAAGATTAGGTCAGTATTATGTTTGTGAGCCAAGATCCAGCTTAGAAGATGGACAGAAAAGTGCGCATTATAGGCATATTTTGCTTTATTACATCAAAAAAGGACAGCGAGCTGCAGAGGTAAATAAAAAAAATGCAAGGTCTATGGGGATGAAGCCTTAACAGAGCCCACGTACCAAAATTGTTTTGCCAAGTTTCGAGGAGGGAATTTTGACATAAACAACGCACCGCAAGAAATTGAAACCATTGATGTTAAGGCGATAGTAAATCAAAATCCATCCTAATCAGGGGGTTGCAGAGGTCCTAGAAGTATCTTATACAAGCGTAGAAAATCATTTGCGAAATCTCGGCTACGTTTCTAGGCTCTCTGACCGTAGCCAGCTTGGCAACACGGATTTCCATTTGCGATTCACTCTGGAAACGTCGAGAAAACGATCCATTTCTTAAAAGACTTATGACAGGGGATGAAAAGTGGATTGACCGAAAGGTCTTATTTGCTAATCCTATAATATGTATACTATTGCTTCCAATGTTTCAAATTTGTATCGAGCCTGAAGACTATGGATTCGAAACGTTGCTTGATTTTATATCTTTTAAACAAAGGAGAATATTAAATGAACAAATGAACCATTTCGAGTGTAAAAGCATGGTTTATAATAAGAATAAATATTAAAATAAATATATCTTTTTGCAATTTGAGTCTTGATTAAAAAGAACAAAAAATTAAAATTTCTGTCCATCCCATTCTATTGTTAGAATAATATTACAGTAGAGAATCATTAACAAATGGATTTAATTTCCAACACTAATATCATAAATATTCATAGTTGATTCAAGGTGCTCGTTGAGTTACTCCCTTGTTCATAATTCATTGTGTACATTTAATTATCATTTTCCATCAATAAACATTGGTCCTTTCTGAAAAGAAGCTTATTTCATAATTTTAAATTATTTCTGTCATAATCAGATATGAAAATCCAGATATGTTATGATTCATTAGTCATGTTATAAAATACATCAACTTATAATTAAGTTTTATCAATCAGAATAAGCATGATTGGGCATACATGATCAACACGAAATTTCATATTTCTAATTTGAACACACAAGAGGATAAATTCATTTTGTTTGAACATTTAAATGATGAACACTCCAAACTTCCAATTTATTACAATAATAAATTATATATTATTACGATTTTTAGTAAAGACTCAAACACAAGTATCTACTTGATTTTATTACCCATTTTATGAGTTTACGAGAATCACATAACCATATTTTTTAGTTCTAGGTACAAAATAAATGAAGTGCAATTAAAATTAGCAATCTTTTTTCGTTTTAATTTACTAAATGTTCAAGTTTTAGGTATAAAATCTAAAAAAAAAATTCTCTTTGGCTGAGAGTAGGTAATGCTTTTTTCCATTTCTTCACTCCTTTGTTTATAGGGCCCCTCGCAGAACAATTAGAGTCAAGATGCATTAGGGTGGAGTCACTTTATTTAATGTGAGCAGTTGCTGATGAAGTTGTGTGCTATATACAAGATTTAAAGAAAGTGTTATATAAACTTCAACTTGAGATGAATGTTGTATATTACAGACGCAGATCTGTACTTTCAAGTAATTAAAGGAATAAATTGCCTCATTTAATTATTTATTTCTATGTCAGTCGGTATTCGTTATTTAAATGAAATGAAAAATACCTTTGTTATCCTGGGAAGTAGTTTATTAAAGATAGTGTATAAATACAGTTTGTTAAATTTAATACAAATAATAATAATATATTTGCTTACAAAGAAACAGTATACAACCAAAAAAGGAAGAGAAAAATAGATCTTATTTCTGAAGGTAGAGGGTTTTATTGAGGTAACCGTTGGTCCATTACGTATGAGTATAGATGATTCAGAGCTTCAGACAGATGCATACCATGTTAGGAAGGACTTGTCAAACGCAGAAATTCGGTGAGGTGGAGAGTAGATGTCTGATGGGCGGGACCCCGTTGTACGGGATCGAAGGGAGATTTCTGGAACTTCGGGATATAGGAGGTGGGTTTAGTTCATTTGATCATGATGCTGGAAAAATTGACGCTGATAGCTGAGGTAAAGCCACTTGAAAATGTGGCATAGCTCTAGTGATCTCTAAAACAAATCATTCTTAGCAGTTCATAATTGGTTTAATTTAGCTTCGAATCCATCCAAGAGTCCACTCTACCAGACAGCCGTACTCAAAGTAAGTGATAAAAAGGACGGAAGATGAACGCTGAAGGGTTTTAAATGGAAGAAGATAGGTGAGTTAGCAATGCCGATTAATTCAGGGCTGGTGTGATTCAACAGGATCGGAAGATACGTGGTTTTCAGGACAGGGTTAGGTTATACTTATTCCTAATTAAGTTGGTATTTTTTGTGATAGATGTGATGAATGAGTGAGAATCAAATATCTTTAACGTAAGATTATTTTGGATTTTCCATCTCCGATTCTATTTCTTTTTGTTGTAGTTCCAGGGCAACCAAGTTGTAATTTATACAATAAATCCCTTCAGTAACGAATGTAAAAAAATGGCTTTTTTTTAACTCGATGATTTCAAAAATTTACTAAAGCCTTTGAGTAAAATGAACTCTGATAAACACAAATCCAGGGAAAGAAGTAAAAATGCCCCAGAGATGGAAAAATAACCCACATTGGAAAAATTAAATGTAGAACAACAGGTTCTATTGTAGTTTCCTGAAAAGTAACTTTATTTACATTCATCAATTATAGATGATTTTTTATTTAATACCAATTCGGACTGGTAATATATTATAAATAAAAATAAATAGATTAAAATAATAATTCTTAATAAAAGATAAAAGTAAAGTTAGTTAAAAACGATGACTTTTATACATTTAACAAAATAAATAATTGACTTATAATAGAAAGAAAAGAAATTTAATTTAAGAAAAAGATGAAGAGAGAAAAAAAATAGAGTGACAATAGCAGAACTGATAAACATAGAACTTGTAACAGGATATCCTGCAGCAGCCTGAGCATCAGTCTTCGGGTTGTGGTTGGGTTTCCCAGAATCTAGGTCATTGCTCCTTTAACAGTCGGTAACTGGGAGTGGAACTTCAAGAACCTTTTTTTTAAATGTAATTCTCATTGTTATTCCCGATGAAATTGGCTGTTTCTTAAAAACAAAGGAGCATCCACTACAATTCTTATGACGTTATTTTGAAAAGGTTGTAATTTTTTTTCTTTTCGTAAACGATTTTGCTCCTCAGACTTAACAGCCACACATCAACAGGGGCCTGAGAATTGTTTTAAAAATAAGAATAGCTGTTTCTGGTTGTAATTTGGATTTTCAATTTAGGATAGGATATTGCATTGCTAACCTTGCGTAGCTTTGAGTTAGTTTGATGTTTATATGGTTTATTGGTGGTGATGATGATGTTTACACGTGGCGGTAATTTGTAAATTATTAATAGACTTAATTTGTTTTTAATATGCATGTTCCATTTTTATGAAGAACATTTGAACAGTACATAAATGACGATACAGTAATAAAAAATTAACTATTAATGATATTTGAAATAAAGACTTTTTTTCACATCTTTAATATGTCAACCCATGCTCTCAGAACGAATCTATCGTAAAGATGAGAAGAAAGAGGAGACGTTATTGCTGGGATGTGAGGCAATATTGAACCTTGATTGCTTCAGTGCTCTCTCCTGTCATGACTATTGCCACAGGCCGAATCTTGATGTATAACTTTACCGAATTTGGGCACTTTAATATGGAACCAATCGTTAAAGAGAGTTCGACGTAAAAGCTAAGGAAAATTAACTATTTTACTGTACGTATCTTGCAAAAGCCTATTCATCAAATGATCCATTAATTAATTATCCATCTAATCACTCAATTCCTCTATTCAAAGCCTACTGCTGTCAGCCGAAGTCAGCTTAATCTCTTAGCACCTTAACCTTCCCACCTGGTACTCGCGGATATTACAGGTTGCTAACAGTGAACTGTCCATTTTAGGAAATGTTCCCATTAGTTTAAATGAAAATATAAGTTTAGTATTAACATTATATGTAAATTATAACCTCAAGATTTATCATTTATGTTTATTCATACTTACGTATAAATTACTGTGAATATTATACTAAAACATTTGATTCTGAAGGTGTTACTTAATCTGACTTATTATTCAGGATAGATGAGAGAAATTTACCCATTCTATTATTGAAAATTTAAACAATGGAACTAGCCAGGCCTTTTTTGCTCAGAATAAAGTATCTTTTGGAAGTGAAGTCAAAATAGTGACATGTCAACGTAGTCAAGAAATTCCCCGTTCTTCAGCACAATTTACTCTGAAAATTCTAGTGCAAACAGTTTTAAAAAAATAAATGATAATATTAATAATATATTTTTCCTTAAGGTTATTCTTTGATTAAAATTAGATTGCAATAAAGATATAATTGTAAAAGTCAAATAATTGTGAGATGTTATTGCCGTATAT
>NW_027107242.1:924864-927057 GCF_000696795.3 Halyomorpha halys | reverse complement strand
TATATATATATTTTTTTTTTTTTCTTCAGGAAATAACAATTTTATAAAAATAAAATCTTATTCCATTTAACGAATTTTTATTCTCTTCATCTTTTATTCTATTCATCCCATTAAGAGCTTTGCTAAGCATGTACACAAGCTTATACTAACACATTTAGCGTATTTATAAGTGAGTTTAAGTGCTTCAAAATTTAACACCGAAAATTAGTGCCATAGAATTGATTTGGTTTTATAATTTTACAATTATTAAAAAAAGTAATATAATAAGAATAAAATAGTACGTCACTGTGGTACTAAAATTATTAATCTATTATATGTGGAGGGAGGAACAAAATAGTTTAGTTACTAAAATTAATTATTCCGAGAACAATGTTGTAAAATGTCTTCTAATAAAAGTTTACTAATAGAGAAAGTTTCTTCAACGTCACTCCAACAAGATTCTACAGACGCTTTTAGCATCTTTTTAAAAACTTTATATTAACATTATAAAAATATTAAAATACTAATTTTTTCTGGTAATAGACAATGTTATAAATCCTCATATATTAGCAAGATTCAACAGTCGCTCTTATCATCCTTCTTGTGGGTTTTAACTGAATGAAAATGGATAAATCATGAATTTTTGAGATTTAATAAAATTTTTTAACTTTTCAATCTCTGACTATCAAATTTGGAGGACACTTTTAAAAGATTTCTTGCGAGTACATAGTTCAGTTCAGTTTCTTCCTGATTTCTGGAGGTATCTTTTCTATTTTTTTTCTATAGTTCCTTATTTTATTTTCTGTAAATTATGTTTCTTAAAAATATGTTTTTTGTCTTATGAGATAACAGTATTACCTATCTTTTGGTATTAATGGTTTGAGAACAAAATTTACATAACGATATTTTTTCGAGCAATCATGCGAGTACTTACTTTTCACATAGCTAAGCCATAATAGAGAATGAAATTGATAAAATTATACTCCATTATGCTTGGAGAAGTTTGTCGGGGGGTGCGGTCAGCAAAATAAAACATAAATAAACAAAACCATATTTATTTATTTTATGCCAACGTTTCGACCTGAGTTTCAGGTCTCCATCAGGGGTTGCGGCGTAGAAGGCAGGTTTGTAACTGAGTTATACTCCATTATATTCATACTGAACAACAACGTTTAGCTAAATCGGACGAACTATTTCTATCATATCGATGTAGCGAGTAAAATACTTTTACACATGAATAACTAAAAAAAAAGAAAGATAAAATTTGATTAAATTGCTATGAGATCATCTAAGTATGAAACTAAAACGTCTGTACAAAATTATTCGACTACAGATTCGAAATATTATGCCTGAACCTAAATTTGAACTCAGGTAAACAAACGCTGAACTAAAAAGTAATTTTGTTCTTTGATTTATACAAAGTAATGCGAGTGGGAATTTTTAATTGTTATAACAACTTTTTGTTTCTCGTTCCATGCTTAAATACAAACAAACAATTGTTTTTTTCTTCCCGGCAGTGAGGAAGCAAAAATAACAATAATAATAATAACGATGAAATAATAAATCGTCTAGATTGTGTCGGTAAAATTTTTTTTTTCGATAAAGAAACTTAAATTTTTGCTCTCTTATGATGTGTAAAGTATGGCCCATCGAAATATACAACGTCGGTCATCTATCAGATAAATGATGACAGTGAAATATGCTTCTATTAAGAAATCCATTAATCAAAAAACTTTTTATTCTTCATAAATATACAATTATGTACCGCTAAAATGAGGGATAGTAATAAAGTTAAAAAAGAATAAATATCAAGGAAAACCAGTGGTTTCAGTAAACTTTTTCACTCAAGTCTATACAGATACTTCAAGGGATAGTCAGCAAATGCTCTGACATTATTATACGCCATAGTCAGGTTATTTTGTTTTCTTCTTTTACTTTATCGCTCGTCCCAATTTTCTTTAGTTATCCACTTGTAATGTATATGTCACTCACAAATATATATTCATTAGTTGAACGGTCTATGTAGTGCAGAAACAACAATTTATAAATAAATTATATAAATATGTAAAATATAGGGCTTTTGTTTATAATCCAAACCGAATAAAACAATCATTAATCCATGAAGTAAAAATCGCATGCAAAATACATAGGTCAGAATAGCTCCCTTACTGTTTTTATATTTATTTATTCATATAATATACACGATTATATTTA
>NW_027107242.1:903473-924213 GCF_000696795.3 Halyomorpha halys | reverse complement strand
TCCTCCCTCCACATATAATAGATTAATAATTTTATCTCACCCTCTCTCCCTCTTTCTCCCTCTCTCCCTCTTTCTCCCTCTCTCCCTCTCTGGGGAGGAAATGATTTGAAAACACAATGATTTATGCATAACACTCGTTCTACGTTAGTTAAACGTTCTAAAAAAGGCTTTAAAATATCTGTTGTAAAGCTAAGTGGGATTAATTTATTTTTTCTCTAATTAAGCCCTTAATAGACTTATTAAAAATAAGTACAAATATTTTTCCTTTACTATATGATGGCACAAAGATTAAACTTCACTTGATTTCTTTTTAAACGGCCTATCCAGAGTAATTCTGGTAATATTGAAATATAATTACTGGGTTGGGCTGTGCCTAATTCGTTTGAATCGGTTAAGAATATAACGATGTACCTTTCTTGAGCAAATAATCCGACCGCCTTCTCTTGTAACCAATTGGATTAATGTATATGCTAAGTCTTCAATAATTCTTATAAATTAAATATTTGATCTTGGTATTACTTGAAAAATTGGAAAATGATGAAGTTTAATCTCTTAAGGGATCTAGTTAATGATCACATTCATTTACTTATTTTTTGTAATTTAATTAATTATTATATTTCATTAAAAATAAGCTTTAGCAGAAATGTATGTACGTCAACATTCATTGATTAAATTTCTATGATTCAATTATTTTATAAATTTAATGAAAAAATTATGTTTTTGGTATAAATTTATGTTTTCTGGTTTCATTAAAGATAAATATATCATGTAGTTCATTTTTTTTTCTAAATATACATAGTTTATAATATTATTACTATGTTGAATCTACTTATATGATTTTTTTATTAAAAATTTCAAAATTTCTCCCTGAGTCAAAGATGTATAGAGATTTAATATTTAATTGTGTATTAAACTAATGCTATTCACAAAAGGTTTTTTCAAATAAAGTATATTAAATCAAAGAGGAGTCTAGTGTACTCCGGTATCGGTCGGAGTAACAACTTATTAGTGACTCTCTGCGATTTCTCGTTAGTTTTAGTGTTAGTACGTCAAACCATACAATTCTTTTACCATCTAGTTATTATAATACAGTCTACAGTTTAGTGAAGTTTTATAAGACAATAGTACTGTTTAAGAAAGTTTTAAATAATAAAGAAAACATCTAATCGAGGTAAGAGTTAAGGTATCTGTTATCTTTAGACCTCGTGCGCATGCACCTCTACGGCTTCCCTCTACTTACCATCACTATCTTGGTTGTTGACAAACATAATACGTCTATTTAGTACTCGAGTGGTCATAGAAGGATATAATTTGTCCCTCTGTTTAAAAATAAGAATTATTTAATAAATACGATGAGCATTAATAACGAAGATATAATGGTTGCAATCAAGACAATGGACGAAAATATTAATATAAATTAATATATAATAAATAAATAATTAATTATATAATAATAAAATAAATGCTGAGCTCATTCAGGAACTAAATTCCATTAAAAAACACTTGTACTCCCCTAGAAGAAAAAACCGATAAGCTTCAAGAAGAAGTAAACTTCTTGAAACGGCAGCACAGGAAAAATAATTTTATTGTTTATAATGTCCCCCACACAGACAATGAAAATACATTGGGAAAATTTAAAGAGGTTTAAACCAGGCAAATATAAGTTTCCCTGATTACGCCATAAATAATTGTTTTCTATTAAAAAAAGGACCAATATTAATGTCACTAAATAACAATAATCTCAAACAGGAAATATTTAGGCAGAAAGAAATCCTAAAAAGTAAAAACATTTTCATCAATCACGATAAAACATTTGAGGAAAGGAAAGAAGGGAGAAAAATATATTCATATCTTCAAAATTTACGCAATATTAATAAAAATGTTTCCTACAGGAAAGGCTCATATTATTAAATAAAAACAGTAGAAAATATCCTTAAACAACAGGAATCAGAAACTTTAAAACCTAGTTCAAACGCCCAACAAAAGGGTAAACAACCAAAATCATCTGATAAAGAGCAGGTTAATAAAAAAAGGAAAACTGAAGAAAGACTGGATGAATTCAGACTACGTTCTAGGAGTCTTTTAACTGTATCAAATGACCAGATACCTACCTGACAACTTATCGGTCACTCTCACAGTGTCACTCGGTTTCAAAACCATATCATGGCTTCTAATAAGGTTAATATTTTTCAAAAAATAAAATGTAGACTGATCTTGTGAAATATAAATGTTTTTAAAAAATTATTTAAATTTACTATTAATGAATGTGAAGTGTTGAGAGGAACTCAGTGGTATGTTTTGTAGAGGCGTGGTAACAGAAGATAATTTCGTACTCCCATCATGGTTACACAATTACACCCCATATAATAGTACTCTGTCCATTCTGTAAAAGTTAGTTCAATAATAGTTTGTACCACATCCTCCTAAATTATTCCACCTTTAAAGAAAATAGACAATACATCTTAAAGCCACTCATATCCATATCTTGCGACTTACCCAACATTGAAAATATATTGGACATTGATAATGAAGCAAAATTGAACAGACTATATATTTACACTGTAACAGTATGTAATAAGTTTAATTTTGTAAGTGACATATAAATTCTATTATGTAAATAGTTTTCGAAGCCAATTAATATCTTCATTTATATCACGCTTTCGTTTATTTAAAATAATTCTTATTATTTTAAGTTAAATATAATGAATATTATGTTAATAGTTGTGTATTATCCAGTCTGTTTTTTTTGTTTATTGTTTTGTTATAGAGAACTTGTTTTATCTATGATAATTATTTTTGTAATGGAGCACTAGACTCAGGTTTTGTTTTATAATTCTATTTGTGTAATGAATTTGTACAAGATTTTGTCTTTCACAAATAAAATCTAATCTAATATTAAATAAAAGAATTTTTTTATAAAAAAAAAACTCATCTACAAGATAAAATAAAAATTTCTTTCGTTTTATCTTGTATTTTTACAATTTGTTACATCATAAATCTGATACTATGTTTCTGTTAAATGCTGGAATAAATTTTATTAAAAATAAGTTTTAAAAAATGTTTAGAATTACTATTTACCATTTAGTAAAACATATGTGATCAATTTTGTCCTTTATCTACTCAAATGACCATCAGGCTAATATATGAGGATTTATAACATTGTCTATGAGCAGATAAAATCAGTATTTTAATATTTTTATAATGTTAATATAAAGTTTTCAAAAAGATGCTAAAAGCGTCTGTAGAATCTTGTTGGAGTGACGTTGAAGAAACTTTCTCTATTAGTAAACTTTTAGTAGAAGACATTTTACAACATTGTTCTCGGAATAATTAATTTTACTAAATAAACTATTTTGTTACTTCCTCTAAATATAATAGATTAATAATTTTAGTACCACATTGACGTATTGTTTTATTCTTATTATATTACCTTTTTTAATAATTGTAAAATTATATAACCAAATCAATCCAAAGGCACTCATTTTCGGTGTTAAAATAGGATTAAGTGTTAAATTTTGAAGCACTTAAATTCACTTATAAATACACTAAATGTGTTAGTCTAAGCTTGTTTGCATGCTTAGCAAAGCTCTTAATGGGATGGTAAATCTGAAGCTCGCTCTCTCGACAAATAAAATAAAATCAATGTTTAAATCGGGAAATTTTCCGTTTATTTTATTTTAATAGTTCTTAGTTTATTTTTTAATTAAAAAATTATTCTAATTAAAACAAAGTATTACATTTTGAAATATTTGTTGACAGTTATTTGTTATTCAAATATTTTAAACTTTCAACCCCCTCATTAACTTAAAAATAATCAATTTAATACTTCGAAACTAAAAAAATATATGTTTATGTGAATTTTCAAAAAATTTCAAAAAAATAAATTTTAAAAAATATCAACTTAGGACCACGTTACTTTGCAGTTTTCGATCTTATCCTTCAACGTTTATTAGGTGCCGTTTAATTGTTATTAGGGGCAGTGTTGATGAGAACCTTGTTAATTATTATTGAATGCTAAAAGCCAATATCCTGTACCCAATAGCGGCTGCATTCCCATGGGACGCTTAACCATTACACCTGCCCGTCCTTTGGGAACGCGAGGGTCGGTTATCAATTAACATAATAGTTATGAGGTAATATGTTTTATATTAAACCATATTCTGATTTGTTTAAATTTCCATTATAATTATTAATGATTTTGTTTAAAATGTATGTGTGAATATATTACAAAAATATGTTTTTAATCTAAAATGTAATAAGTAAGAAACTTAGAAAAAGTATACATAAGGAGTTATTTTGTACCTGATTCGTCGAGGTAAAATCCATGAGAACTTTAGTTAATGAAATTTTTGATTATTCAAAATAAATATAAATATATTGTGCTGTTCTTATGTTATATGTCAATATCCTAAGAGAAAAATTGAGTGCATCTTAATTTAAATTACTAATAAAAAAATAATTTTTATAAAATATAAAACTAAGTATATTTATATTATTTATAAATTTATAAAAATAAAAAATAAATATACATATTTACACAGCAATAGAAATTATTTGGCAATGACATCTCACAATTATTTGACTTTTACAATTATATCTTTAGTGCAATCTAATTTTAATCAAAGAGTAACCTTAAGGCAAAATATATTATTAATATTATTATTATTTCTTTAAAACTGTTTTCAATGGAATTTCCAGAGTAAATTGTGCTGAAGATTAGGAATAAATCACTATTGACTTCACTTACAAAAGATACTTCATTATAAGCAAAAAATACCAGTTTCAGTTGGCTAGTTCCATTTTGAAATTTTCAAAAATAGGATGGATTAATTGAGTCTTATACACCCTGAATAATTTTTTATTCTCTCCATAAAAATAAATGACATAAAATATATGTATAAAAATAATTAATTTATTTTGAGGAAATAAAATAAATAACCATTGTAAACAAAACAAAAGCCTATAATTCTTGATTGCTTATAATAAATCAAACTGGTTAAGCCATTAACAATATTGCTTGGTATGGTGAAATTTAGACAATTAGGCAGAAAATTTAGAGTACTGTAGAATACTGTTTTACTTTTATGCTGAGTCGGTGAGTCGATTCTTGAAGGTCGGTTGCGGCTGAAGGTGTCAGTAACTGATGCATTGAAACTGTTTCTTGTCTTCAGGTTGTCTATCATCACAGTCTTGCATCCTCCACCCAATGGTTATAAGGTTACTCAGCCATATTGATTTTACTATTACACATACAAAAATGTAAATTTCTTCTGAGCTCAGGTGTATTCCTTTCTTAGAAAAAAAAACTTTTATCATCTGTACAATACTCCTACTAGTTACGTGGGCAAACTACTAGCTTCTTGCTTCAGAATTTCTGGTTAAGAAATAATAATTTTTAGTAATGTTTCTTTAAAATATTTTCCACAAACAATATCCTAGCCCTAATAATGGTTTATGTTTCAAAACTTCCCTTGAATATAATGAAATTTAAATTAACTTTTGTGTTTCAAAAACACTCTGACTTACTCTACCTTTCCTTGAATTCATTTATCTAATTATTTTTAATTAAATGGATACTTACCTGATGAAGATGTAAGACAAAAGAAGCAACTATTTCAAGCGACTCATTCCTAAAACTAGTTAGGGAAATTAATTACCGAGCCCTAAACCAGGCCTTATCGCGGTTGTAAGCACCAGAAGAGCCCATTTCCCAAATTACAAATAGTCTCAAATGACAACACATTAAATAAAGTCTCGCCATCTATATTCGTAATTAAACCCTTTTACATTAAATTTAATCAACTTTTTATAGATGTAAATAAAACATTTTACACTATAATAATTTTATTTTCCCTCAAATGCTAATGGAAATTGTACAAGAATCATGACGGTGAGCAATAACCAGCCAATCCTCTTCCAGTCGTGATATCAAAATCAGACGAATAGTTTCCTCTTCCAGCTTCTCTTAACAGATCTAAAAAATGAAATGAAAAATAGTTTTTTATTCTAGGACTAGGTCCCTTTAGAACAATTACAATTGTAATTTTAATTTTACAATTACGTATATTGGCCAAAGGCTCGACGCTACTAATTCCAATGATCCAGGTTCGAATTCGGCTGGATAGAAAATTATTTTCTGTTACACTGTAGCCATGAGTCAGCCCTGTGGGTTCTGAAGCCCTTCTGGGGTCCACCCAGCCTCATAAATTGGGTAAAAATCTGACGGTCGAGCGTGATTCCGACCAAATCACATCCTTGCACAACAGTTGGTCTAGTAACACTACTTCCTTACAAAATACTGAGCCCTGACCATCCATGCGTTGTAGTGGTACAGATTTTTTTTTTATTGGCTAAAAACAATGTGGCAACACTTATTATAAATTAATTTAAAACTGTATATAAATAATTTTAGAAGCAGATGAGAAAAAATAAATTAAAAAACTAACTGACTAAATACATAAAAAACAAAACTAAAAGGTAGTTATAAAATATCTGTACTTTTATAATATTGGATTAGATCGGTGAAGTTAAAGGTATTTAAATATAAGGGTTTTAAACGAAGAAAGGGTAAATGACGTAAGTTAGGGGAAATGGAGTTCCAGAGATATGCAGCTCGGATAAAAAAATATTTATCAAACGCAGCAGTTCGGTGAGGTGGAGGATAGATGTCTGATAAACGGGACCTGGTAGTACAGGATTGGACTTAAAATTTTAATAACAGGTTTTCTAGGATATAGTAGGGGCTCTGAATACTAATACCTTGGAAAACTATATGTAGAGTCATTTTGCTGATATATCAAGAATTTTTTAAAATAATTACGCTAGGTTTGAAGTTCTTTAATGTGTCTTTTTAGTTATCCGAAAAAACTTCAAATTATTAGTGTTGTGTTCAAAATATATAATGATATTTGAAAAGAAAGTTAATTTTTGCCAAAAATCAATAAAATTTTATTATTACTTAATATTGACTACCGGATTCGGTGAATTAGATGAAGTCATTACAAACTCTCAGAGTGAAGTCAAAAGGAAACCCTTTTAATTCTGTCAAATAATTCTTTCTGAGGGTTAATGAAAAGGGGGATTGCGGTGAAGGACTCCTTTTAGTTGGCCATCCTATTCCAAGAACAGAGGAACTTGTAAATTAGAGGCGAAAATCTTTCATGATAAAATACTTTTTTTTGTTTCAGGTGATGAAAATTAATTTATAATAAAAGTAAAATAATTGAAATGAGTTTAATTTTAGGTAATTTGAATATATTACTGGTATTCAAAAAATTATTATTATTTTATATTAGTTTAAAATTTATTAAGATTATAATTATTTTTTATAGCATTTGTTCTAGATAGTTCGAAAACTATAGGTAAATAATTTTGAATACAAATTTTTGGTAGATATATACTGCTATCAACCGATTTTTATTACTAGTTAGAAAATTTTATTTTATTTTATCTTTGATGTCGATCTTCTCTATATCAGAAATGTTTTATAAATATAATTGCTCTCTGTTACATTTTTACTTTTACGTAATTAAAAAACACAGAAAAACATCACATCCATCGAGAAAACGATGATATTCTTATCATTAGTGAATAAATCTTGACTAAAAAAAAATAGATTTTTTTTAAAGTAGTGCAGTAGAGGAGAAATCGTAAATGGTACAACGTTGACTTCAATACTAAAAGAAAAATTCTTGAAAAATAGTTTTGCCAATCGAATATCAAACCGTACTCGTTCTTGAAAAAGTATACTTTTACTGTATAATATAAAAATATTTTATTCTCTCAAATGATGAATGATGTACTATAAAACATTTAAAAGAATATCGTCAAGTTAAAATTTCCAACATATGAAATATTATATTGGTTATGACACGAAATTGTAATCAATGATTAAATTTTGCTATGCTATATAAATTGTATAATACACTATACTAATATCCTAAATTGTTGAGAATTACAATCACGCAATATTGAGAGTTAAGTTTTAAGTTCTGGTCTATTTGCAAATTCTTCACTAATAAAAGAATCAGAAGAGAGGTATTCACAAAATGAGCAAACGAAGCGTGGTCAAGGAATGTTTACACTAACACAAATTTCACTTTCATGAACTACTGAATATTTCATGAAACGTTTTAGGCAAATAATCTTTGCACCAAACATTTCAGTTCTTTTACTGTGCAAAACAGGCAGGTCTCATTTGAATATAACCAACAGGAAGAGATGGAGTAGTGCTTAGCTTAGCGTGTTTAAAGAATATTATTTTAAAAGCGTTTTCAATGATGAAATTCTGTGTTAAATGTTTTCTTATATCAGGCCCAGAATATTAAATTTAAATCAAAGACATTATACTTCAAGAATATTAGAATTTCATTAGATTAAGCAAAATTATATATATACATACATTTATTTTGCTTCTGCTTTTTTCCTCTAGAGGTTTTTAGAGAAGGATATAAAGGTATAAGAAAAAATTATGTCTCTTCAATGCCCTTTGAATAAGGACTTGAAGGAATTTCTTGTGAGGTTTAAGCCGCTCAGAAGCTGTCAAATTGATTCGGCCGTTCGGATATTGACATTATTAATTGGAATTGCAGAAATGAGAAATCCCCTTCCCTTAAACTTTGAGGTAAATGAAACTTTTCTACAGCTTTAGAAGTATTTAAAGTGCCAAGTGATCTAACAATAGGCTTTTTAATTTACATACTTCGATTGAACGTTACAATTCTTATAATTTACTAGCATTATTCAATTTTAACTTTTAGCTCTGTTGGTTTTTTAATATAAGAAAACTTATACAATTATTCTTAATTACACACATTAACAATGCAATTATTCAGTATTGTAACATACAAAGCACGTATTCCCAATCGATTGAATTTATAAGATATTTTTATTAATATATAAATAATTAATGTCTAGTGAATAAAATTTAATTCACTGTCATTTTTTTAGCCACATCGCCCTGAAGTCTGGGAGATGGTATTATGAAAAACTTAGAGAAAAAATTAGTTAGAACTTAGAAACTCTGTCTGTATTTTTCCTAAGGGGTTTTATGAAGAGAATAACTGGTCTTTTCTGCTATAGTAGTCTGTATGATCAATTGTCTCTACAATTTAAGATTTGTCCTTTCTAA
This sequence comes from Halyomorpha halys, assembly GCF_000696795.3. Classification (NCBI taxonomy): domain Eukaryota; kingdom Metazoa; phylum Arthropoda; class Insecta; order Hemiptera; family Pentatomidae; genus Halyomorpha; species Halyomorpha halys. The sequence goes on along the minus strand of NW_027107242.1, from coordinate 915,083 downwards.
AGTAGGCAGAATTAATTATTGCTTTCCCACCGCACAGCTTCCTTCAATATACTTAGCTCTACAAAAAAAAAAAAAAAAAAATCCAATAAATGTTAACAATCTAGAAATCGAAAGATAACTAAAAAGTAAGAACGTATCATTTTAAAAAAATATATATTCAGTTTTTCAGAACATAAACTTATAAGCTTCTCCCTTGCTGAAACCTGTTATTATTTGTAATTAAAATGGTCTGATTTTAATGCGATATGGAAAATCACGTAATAATAGGTTTCACACTGGTTCAAGTGGTTATAACGCGGACGTTAGCAGCAGGTGACCAATAAGCTGCGCCTATCCAATCAACTGCTGAAAGAGTTCACTGATGCAAAATGATAATGGCCGTTTCAAAAACACAATGGAGGCATTGTTGCATGCCGTTCTACCAAACGCACCTGCGCGTAGTAAATAAAATGAAAAACGAAAACGAATTTATTGATGCATATATTTGATATAAATATTAGAGATTACAATATGTTTTTAAGTACTTTTTTTTAGTATAATGCGACAAATACAACCGTAGTCAAATGAAACAACAGCCTAAAAAAAAGAAAAATATTCACAAATTATCTGTATATCAACTGATAATTACAACAAAAATGGAATAACTATTTCGTTAGTATCAAAATCGATATTCTCAATCCATCAAATCTACCGATAGCACTAAATAAAAATAAATAACTAAATGTTATAAGAAACAAATGAGCTTTAAAAGTTGGCTAATTGTATTCTACGACAAAAAACTTACAATTATAGTCTTCATCACTATGTATAGAATTTATGTGACATTCTACTGAAAGAGGGAATATTTAATGACAGTATTTTTTTTTCATTGGCGCGACAGACCGTGTAGGTCCAAGGCCTTGCGCGATGTACTTCGGAAATATATTGCGCGTTTCCTGACATGGCTTTCATAGGGTGGGTCCGTCACTCCCACGCCCATTTTTGTGAGTGCCACCCATTGGCTGACGGGCCTCACAAATGCCCAAAAGATTGTGAGTGAGTATTCCGTACTTTTATGCTTGCGTTACGACGCTGCTATCGTCACCCCGGTGACAGTATTATGCTCCCAAATTAGTCATCGACAAAATTCAGGTAAATATTATTTTATTTTCTCTTCGGTAATGGTGAATAAGCGTCTCAATGTCTTTATCTTGACTATTGTTTTAGTAATTAAATTAACTTTATTCTGTTACTGTAACAAAAACAGTTTTACAGTTATATACCCGGTTTTATTAACTTAAATTGATGTCTTCGGTCTCATATTAATGTAGCTACATGCTTATAATGAAACAAATTCACTGATTTGAATTAATGTTCTCGGTTGAAGTATTTCAAAAGTCTTCCTCCAGTGCCATGCAGTGTGATTTTTTCACATTTTAATGAATCAAAAACTAAATTTTCTTCCAAATATATTTCAATATTAAATAAATGTGCCCAATTATTTTTTTAAACCATCCCGCTTTTTTAATTTAGGTAAGTCATGTTTTGGATAGAAATATCACCTTAAAGGTTTCTAAAATCCACCATTGTTGCCGCAATGGAAACAGAAACCTAAATGGAACCAGTTTCTATATTATCGGGTTTATTCAGTCTCATACAGTAGTACAATTAATAACCTAATAACCTTGAACTATGACAAAACAAAATGACAAAATATTTAATGGTATATCTGGGGTATAGTAATATCAAATCTCAGTCAGAGAAACAAGTTTTATGCTTAAAAATTGAGGTCTGAATTGCAGTTTCTCTCTAGTTACTTCTAGTATAGTATAAGTCAAACAGTAGACAGTTTAGTAGAATTTAGGATGTTTTACCCTGGACCACCATAGATGTCCTAAACTATATCTAGTAAAGGACTGAACCCAAGCGTTAGGTGTTAGGGGTCCACATGTTGGCCGCTCACCACGAATCGGAGGCTTGTACAAATGCTCGGTAAACAAAGAGCGGTCCATCCACATATCAATGTTATTCAGAGAGGCTAACATGGAGGACATACAAGTGGTTTCAGTCATTGCACTGGGATTATATTATTTTTATTACCAAAAAAAAAGAAAATTAAAGGAAATTAAATATAAACAAATAAGATTAAAGATAGAACTTATTATAAAAAGTACCAACAGACACCTTTTACCTCCTAACAGCTCTCAGTTGGAACTAGACAAAGAACAATGGTGGAGATGCTACACGAGCGCTCTCAAGAACTCCTTTGATCTGTGTCGAAAAAACCGACTAGACGGATCGGCAACGAGCTTAAGCCAACTCGTACAAGCTACCCATCCACATGCTCGCCCATGTCTGAGTTTGCCATGGCTTCGCCAACATGTAGAGGCCCCTTTAGACGAAGCACCATCCTTTGGTGTCGTCTTTTGACCAGGGTTGATGTATACGGGCTACTTAGTGCCCCATTGAACAAACCACACCTATATTGGTGTACCTTTCGGCCTTTAGTTGTAAACGTTGACCAGTTCAATTCCCCTCTGTGGTAATGACTCTGTCCAAAGTCAATAGATTGTCAGTTGACAGAAGCCGTGTATGAGGCTTGGATCTCTCAAAGGTAGACAAATAATTAAGAAGAGTTTTAGACTGAAACCCGTATTTGTTCTTCAGCACGTAGTCATTGGTTCGAATGCCAAGGGTGATTATAGCCTAAGCCTAATTACTATTTCAAAATAAATATAAAATTCTTGGTGGAAACAAAAAATGAATCTTGATACTCCCACCTCAGTTAGTAAATGTAGCTGCCAGAGGTTGGTAAAAAGCCACAAGTTACCAATACCAATATCAATATCACGTTATTGTAATTTCCTCCAAAAATTAAAATTATAAAAAGAGAAAGAACTTAATTTTACCTTATCTGTAAAATATTTGAAGGAAAATTGGTTTATGTCAGAGGTACACCATTTTGTTCCCCATAATTACTCCTGACACCTACATAACATGTTAGAAAATGTGACGTATACTAAACAAGGACCTTGAAAACCTTTTTTTTTTTTTAAATGATACTTTTTTTGACAATTTTATTGTAAATATTAAATTGCTAATTTGTCTATTGTACTTATTATACACGTATGTATACGTATACACTCGCCCCAAAGCGCACGGCCGTCTTGTTCCTTAATATGACATTACTTTAAAATTAAATCATTTACTAGTTCTTTACTCGTATACAGTATTAATAATAAATAAAAGGTCTGAAGGTAAGATTTGTTATTGTAACATATTTAATTTTTAAGACACATTTATCAAGTCTAGAAAATAAAATTTATTATTGTAATAATGATAATCATAAAATTCAACAAAATCATGTTACAGTTGGTGGATTGTTGGTGGAAGGCGGAAGGGAGAAATTGAATTGTAAGGATCGTAACTCCCTGGAGACCTGCTTACAACAACTGCCGCCAATCATAGACCAGGCCGAACTGAAGGGAATACCCAGCTCCAAGAAGGATGTCGATCACGCGTGCAAGTGAGTCAATTATTTACTAATAAGATCTATTATATATTGATGATTATATTATCAATATGTGTCTTAATTAGAGCTAGCTTTTAATTAAAATTAGGTACATTATTAATGTATGTTACCCAGACAACCCAATCTTCGTATGGCATTTGTCCCTTAATTATATTATTTTTTTTTATTTTCAAAGTGCTCTTATATTAGTTATCAGACTGTTTTTTAATATTATACTAAAACATTGACTAGAAAAATATGAGATTTCATAGTTTTCCAAAAATAAAGACAGAAGAAATAAAATGAAATGAAAATCCACGCAGTGAATTTACTAAAAGAGAATTAAAATACACATCACATAGCAAGGGAGGACATTTTTATTTTTGGTCGGAGGACACTTTCTGTAGGCGGAGATTAGTGAACAGTCGCAGCGTTTAAATAGCATTAAATTAAATTAAGTAACTAGCTCATGATTCAGATAAATTATTTGTAATATTTCAGAGTTTTCGTTGTCTTGCTTCAAAGTGAACTGAACAAAATATTTGTTCATTTAATTAACCTGTTTCAGAGTTCACCAGCCTTTTCAATTGACGATTATTTTTCCATCTGCAGCTAATATTTTGTTTTCTTCCTCGAAAAGTTTAATGCTGAATTGTTGTTTTATTGCTTCAAATTGTATTCCTTAAATACTGCGGACGTTGACATGGCACTATAAACACACTGCTCTATTCTCTGTACTATTCAATAAATATTTGTTTGTCAAATATTCCTTAAAGTTATTCTTTACCTTTTATCGAAGTGTTTATGGCTTCATGTTAGAAATTTATAGGTTCCACAATAACCTCATTAAATGAGAGCCTTCTTCTCTCTTTTAAGAATACAAAAATCTCAACAGAAGATGAGTGTGTACAATACCGTTATAAAGATAATATAATAATATCTAATATAAAGTTAAGCCTTGATATATACGATGCTTGCAATGGGCTAAAGGGTTCTAATCGCTGCTCTAAAAAGCAGAACGGAGAAATTGGGATGGAAAGTCCTCTGCACTGTAACCGACCTAGGTTCACAGCCATAACACACGAAAGTGAAGAACAAATAGGGAACTGCTCTTAGAAACTTGTCGGTCAATATTTTATGAAATAGAGGCAGGAATGTTAAGGTGGGCCACATGTGGCTGAAAATGATCCATCAGGACGTATCTACACGATAATTAATACCACTGGATTTGGCAGGGTACCATTGGGAGGCCAAAACCAAATGAATATACTGAATTAACCAGCATGCCGAAGCATTCAGTAGGGAAAAAAATAAAAAACAAGTTTTTTTCTCAAGATTCAACTAAATAGTCTCTATCTCTCAAGTTTCACAAAAAAACAAAAAGAGAAAGATGAATGCTTAAAATCTTAAATATACCTTTCTGAATACATATATTGTATCTATTAACGTGTTCTATTGTAATATTGTATACAGTAGATTCGATTTATAAGGACATGGCTCGGTCTGCAGAGCGTCACTAATTCTTAATTTAATTGCGAATCCAAATTAATGCAGTAGTTCTTTGGATAGTAGACTTCGCAAAAGAAAAGAAAATATAATTTTAGAAGTGGAAAATAAAATGTATACGTAGGCAATTAAAAAGTAGGTAAATAACATAATTAAGGAAATAAAATAAAAATGAAGTTATATAATGCATAGAATCGTTGCTAATATAATCTCTCAAGTTTCACAAAAAACAAAATCATTGCTATTCTATCTCTCAAGTTTCACAAAAAAACAAAAAGAGAAAGATGAATGCTTAAAATCTTAAATATACCTTTCTGAATACACATATTGTATCTATTAACGTGTTCCATTGTAATATTGTATACAGTAGATTCGATTTGTTTTGTTTTATTTATTTAAGTGTTTCGACCACTAGGGTCATTTACACTGAATTTACAAAGTTAGTACATTACTATTAACATATTTACAATGTTACAAGGTGAGAAAGATATATATAATTACAAAGTTTACAATTTGTATGTTGATCTGACTTCTTGGAGAAAATCGTCCAAGGCGTTTGGATACAATATCCTTAAAAAACAGACGATATGCTAAACAATGGAGTTGAAAAAGGACCTCAATTTAGCATTGTCAACTGCAGCTTTTCCTTTCAGTGTGGAAAAGGAGAAGAGAGTTCAAGTTCAAATCATCTTACTAAGTATCAGCCAATTAACTAATGACATAATTTAGATTATATAAGAAAAGTTTAATTATCCTGCGAAACTTGCGATGTTATAATAGGATTGCTTTTCTATCTTCATAAGAGGAGAGCAGTTTCGAAAAGTTCTGTCAAAAGCCAATTCAAAGAACTTAAACAGTACTTATAATTCACTTTGACTCAAGTTAGCTATAGATAACAAGTTATTATTACTTTAGGACAAATAAAGTTTAAATCCTATCGAAGTAATTGGTATTATTAAGAACTTCACTTCTTCAACTTCGTAATCTGTAACGTCGTAGCTAAGTAAATGATGTTAATTTCTGTCATATTTTCCTGAATGAATATCTGCTTTAAAAGTGGTTTGGTATTGACCTCATTTAAGGTTCCTTATCTACTGGCTCTATCGGGACTTGTAAAGAAAGTATTTTTAACTTCATTATGAATTCACTTCTTAAATGTGTACCTAGGAAATAAAGATCCTTTTGCACGAGCGGAGAAACTTAAAATAGATAAAAATTAATTAAACTTATACAGTTGGAAATTGATGAAGAAAAAATATATTGCTGAAATAAAAATCAAAGCAAAAAAAAAAAATGCTCACAGAAGAGGACATTTAAAATTAAAGCAAAGAATAACTTAAATAAAATACGAGTTTAAAGTGTTTTGCTTTTAATTTTTCGTTGTATAAGTAAATATTAATACTTTCTTTTTAAATCCGAGCATCCATTTGCTGTTGATCTGAGATGAAATTAAATGTCATTTCATGAATAAACGAAAATATCTGCTCATCCTTTGTTTCGTCAATTCTGTCTGAAATTAAGTCCGCCGTTGCCGTACACGTAAACATGTGATCGGCGGTCATCTCACCATCCTCACAAAGGATGCAGTCTGAAGGCTCATCCACTTCTTTCCTTTTCAGGTGGTGCTGCAGATAGTCATGTCCAATGGCCAACCTGAAGCATGCCACTGCCACCGCTCTTGGTTAAGGCAATAGGAGGGGCTTCTTAGGGTCTAACAATGTCGCCCAGTTCTTACCTCCACATTCTCCTCTACTCTTTTCCTCTGCTCTAGCGCCTCGGGCCAGTTCTTTCGCCATGTCTATGGAGATAGAAACGGATGTGGTTGGTTAGCCCTTAACTGTGCAGGTCTCCTCATTTCTATGTATACCGCAATGGGCTGGAATCCATTGCATCACCAATACTTTAAGTATTGCTTAAGTAAAGTATTACTTTAAGTGATACAATGTGAGAATTCCAGCACTGACCGAGGGATGTCTAGACCCTATTTCCAACAATGCTGCCCTCGAATCCGACAGCAGAACTATGTTCTTTGCGTAGGGGTGAGTAACCTTTTCTAAAGCTAGAGCAGCTACCTCTCCATCGATATTGGTAGCGTTTGCTCCAGCAGGTGCTGACAGTTGGAACAGGCTGCTAAAGACATCTGCACCAGCTTTTTTTGCTCTTGTAGCTGATCCATCGGTGTATGTATGAATCTATTCTGGCGCTCGGTAGCGCTCGGCTATAATGGCCAATGCTACAGTCCTCAGTTTTTTCGCTGGGGTCATGGATTTGTTCATGGCATTATTAGACCAGCACTATAGCATATGTTTAGTCAAGTCAGGCAGAGGCTCTCTTATCTCAAAGTTCAGGCCTAGTCTTGTGATAATGGATTTCGTTGTCTCAATAAATGTTAGCTGCGTTTTTATTCGCCTAATATTACCAAAAGTGCTGGCCCAGTAATCACTGTCATTCCTAAGCACGCGCTCGTAAAGGATGACGGCATTCTTTTTTCGCCTATTTTTTAGGGACTCAATCTCTGCTTGCAGTTACATGGCTAAAATCGGTGTTGATTTAGCCGCACCGGTAATAATCCTCAATGCCTTATTTTGAGTTCAAAATATAGTTATATCAAGACGCCTCAGCACTGAATCGGTAGCTGTAACCACAATACCAGAGCCATATTCCAGGACTGGTCTTATATATGAAGTATAAGCTTAAAACCTTAGCGGTTGCTCCCCATTTTATGGCTGTGATTCGTTTCATTAGTCGCAGTATTGATTCTCCTTTATCTGCAGCATGCTTACATTGGTTAACTTATCATCCAGGATCAGTCCTAGATATTTCGCTTCATGAGTCCTGCTAATAGCCTGATTATCAAAATTCACTCAGAGCTCGTGCGGCTTTGTAGAAAGGGTAAATAGTTGGAATACTGTATTTGGCGTGTTGATAATCATTTGGTTTCCTTCTGCCCAGCTCATCAGAACCTTTACGGTATTGTTGGCCCACTTTTCAAGAGCACCAATTTGTTTTATTAATTAAGCCAAAACTTTTTTTTCACGACCAATTACATCATGAAGGCTCTAACAATTTTGATAAAACTTACCTAAATATTCTGTTCAAGTATAAAGCCCGAATAAACAACAAAACAAAACAGAAAATACGCATTTTTTATGAAAATATTTCTACATAACTTCTTGTAAAGGATTAAAGTTTATATAAAACCATCTAAATCGAACCAATATTGCCTTTTAAGTAATCTGCGCACGTTCCAATGAAAAACTGCGTTTTTTTAATTTTTTTGAGTAAGTTAAAAGCAACAGATCACTGAGAATAATTTTCATCGGTAAGATAGTTAAGTTACTATAAAAGTAATGTTAAAAAATTGTCACTTGACAAATTATTAGTAAAGATATAGTAAAAATATTTTCATTAGACTCATTTTACTAACAAAAAAAAGATAATAACTCTTCAGTTTTATATTGTTGTTTGTGCACTCAATTATAAAAATTTAAATAGGCAATATAAAGGATAGTACGACCCTGTTCTATTTGATCTCAGACAACAGGAGGATCCGTCACTTTCTCAAGGTGATATTTCTGGAATTAAACATACATCAATCTAATACCTCCGCCGACTGACGTTTATTGAAACTGTCTGTTATGTTCGATCTGCTCTCAGTCTAGAAGAAGGAGTAATATTCTTCTGTCAACTTAGAGTTTACAGTTTAATATCACAGTACTTCAAGTTTTAATAGTCTTAACTTTTGACTTAATATTCATAATACATTACAAAGAACCATTAAGTTAATGGATTATGCGTTGTTTATTGTAAAATATTAGATTAGAGGGAGTTTAGTCCCGGTACGACATGAATATTCAATATTCCTAAAATTCGTGTTAACGAACCTATAGATATAGGTTAAAACATTTTCTTCTGACGAACCTATTTATTATATTTTGAAATCTAAGGGTCAAAATACCTTTTGATCAATCGGAAATTAATCATAAATATGCATAACATTCTATACAAATGTCAAACTAACTTTGGATACGTTTATTGAATGTTCAAACTTAAGTGAATTCCACATTATGGGTTATCGTATTGAATCCTGCCCAGCCATCCAGCCATCCATGGAATATTATTCCTTTTTCCACCTTCCCGCACCTCTTCCATCACCAATCCCTCTCCAAAAAAAAAAAAAAAAAGCGTCAAAATCTAAATGAATTATTTTTTATGCATTTTAATAAATTTTATGTATACATAGTAAAACTTATTTCAATTCTCTATAATCTTTACTATAAATATTTTTTATTATATTTTAAACGTTATTGAACTTAAGATGTCGAGCATTTAATTATCCTCTGTTTTATATTAATGTATTTAACCAATTTAATTGGAGTGTGTGCAGAACTTAAGCCAGCCGAAGATTTTTCACTACTCCAAAAACTCCTAAAATATTTATTAATAACGCAATCAAATGTACAATTAGAAATATTAGTAATATCAATAGCATGTGGAATCTTTTCCGGTCGACCTAGCTCCTCCAAAGCCCCCATTTTTTTTTACTAGTAATGACAAATGTATACAAGTAAATATTGCCTTGGATCACCTTGTGGCATTATAAGGTTTGTTACAGGGTCCAATTAGAACAGTTCAGAACATGTAGCTAACGCCAGTGGATTATTGGAACGGAGAGGGAGAGCCGCTGGTTTCTCCAACTCCCCCCCCCTTTTTTTCATAACCTTCTTTATTATTAAATTTATACAATATATACTAGCATACTACTGCCTTGGATTGCCTTGTGGCATTGTAAGGTTCGTTGCAGGGTCCAATTAAGGTAATCAAAATCAAAGCAGCTAACGCCGGTTGATTTTTGGAGCGGGGAGGGACGTTTCGCTGGTTCTCCAAACGGACCTTCTTTTCTTACCTGTGAAACATTTACTTAAAACGGGAAAAAGAGACTTAAGTTTATAAAAAATAGTTAAATCAAACAATATTGAAAAAAACACGAGAATACCAACGCTTTCTACCCTATCATAGCCTCACTTATCTTACTTTCAATAGACGCTTATCGCTATAAAAATTTATAGCTAGTCTATTGGTCTATTTACAACATGTAGCAATCTCTCGAAGGAAATTGTAACACCATAAATATTAGAAAGTAAGCGTTCTTGGCCAATCAACCCCTCTAAACCAAGATTTAGCGATCTTCTTATCTTACCCTTGACGCATTTATTTAAAAGCGGAAGTCTGAGTTAAAACAAACAAAATTCAAAGCGAGGCTGAAATTGAAAAGTGGCGTTGATAGATATGATATGATGGTCATACATGGGAGATATAGCTATGGTTTTGAACATGAAAAATCGAGCATGTTATTACCCTCTGTTTTATATCATAATATACTTAGCCAATTCAGATGCAGTATGGTGTCAATTCTCACATCAAATAAAATAGAATATCTAAGTAATTAAAATTAAAATTTGTTACAACAATTGCTCTGAAATAACAATTACTTAAGGATTCCGTGTAGCTCCCAACTCCTTATCACGGTAACCAAACCAACCCCTATGGATGGTTGTCATTCTTGGCAGAAGAAGTATAATGGAGGGGTAAGCTGGCAGAAAAAGCAAAGCCGAAAAGGCGGGCTTTATGTCCGTTTCTAGGGCGTGTCAGAGAAGTAGGGGAAGATTACGACTATCACAGGCTGCCTTCTATTTTGGTTTGGATTACATTCCTATTAATACCAACGTAAACATTCCTTCCGTGGGGGTGTTTTTTTTGGTTTCACTTCCACTTTAAAGGTGAGTAGGTTTATAGTAATTCCCAGTGAAATTATTAAAGATTTTACAAAAAAATTGTCATAAACAAATTTACCATAAATTGTTAAAATTTAGAAAATCATAACTAGCATTATGTATAAATATTTTGATTAATGCTAACAAGCCAACTTAAAAATATTCCCTATTGTTTCGAAAAATAAATTATCCAGGTGTTTGAAATATATTTGAAGTTTATTACATTATTAAAGTTTTCGAAATTTACAATGCTTGGTGGTATTTTAATTTTATTTGTCCATGTATGATTGGTATGAGTTTTCTCTATGTAAAAAAATTAAGAATTTCACACTTTCTTTGTCTACCATCGTTTATAAGCTGGGAATCTATTTTTAAAAATCAAAAAGAGTGTGCTTAAATACTAAATTCAACCCGAAGACTGAAGCTCAGACTGCTGCAGGACATTCTGTTATAAATTCTAATAATTATAAAATTAATTCATAGTCACACTACCTCTATTTTACTTTTTTATTATTAAACATTTTATTTATTCATTATTATTTTTAATTTTTTCTTCTCTTGTCCCTTTTTCAAATTAACTTGTTTCTTTTTACTATTAGAGGGCAATTGTTAGTTTTATTTAAGTGTACCAATATCATTATTTTTTGTTATTAATTTTACAAATAATTCCTCTTTTGTTAAGAAGCATTATTCTTATCTATTTATTTTATTATTTTTCTCTTCTTTTAATAATAAAATTGTATATAGTTAGGGTGTCTTTTGAACGAGACTATAAATAAATATATATAATATGTTAAGTATCGGCGAAAGTCAAATGTCAAAAAAGAGAAGAAGGAATAA
>NW_027107242.1:879519-894323 GCF_000696795.3 Halyomorpha halys | reverse complement strand
TATATATATACAATCGGTCAGCTGTTCTCGATCAGCTGATATGGACCTGTCAGCTGACAGTCCGTAACTTATATATAATATAACGGTTATATAAACCATGTAAGGCCCACCAGGCCGATCTGGTATAAAATAAAATAAAAATTATATAAACACTAAATTAAAAATCAAATGGGCCGTTTTATGAAAAATGTAACTATAGTTTTTTAGCTTGTATTTAAAAATGACAAGCAGCACATAGTCCGAAAAGGAATTGAAAAATTTGCAATACACTGATATAATTTTCTTTTTTATTGTATTACATTGATTTAGGCGATTCGTTCTTTTGCTAAGAGATTTTTTTTTTCATAAAATAACCTCTCTAGGTTTCCATTATAGGTAGAAAAATAAACGATAATCCTTCCATATTTTTTTAACTCTCCCTAATATTAGCTCAGGTAACAAACACGCGATGCCGCTGATAATGCACCAAGCTTAAATTTAATTTTCCACGTAAAACACAATAAATATGCTCTATAATTTATTATGGAAACAAAATATTCCCACCTTAGAGGCAATTTATGACTATCCAACCCTACCAAACTTGGAGAGTGAAGAGACCCAGCAAAGAATTTTACAATATGAAGAGGCAAACTGAGGGTGGAGTTACTAAAGAGAAGGTTCTTGAAGAAGAAAACAGTCAGGTAAGCGTTGGAGTTTGGTAAAAGAAAGAAAGGGGCAGAAACTATGAAAGAGTGAAGTAAATGCGGAAGAAGAGAATGGAAGGTGTTATTTTTGGCTAGTTTACAGGGAAAGGGCAAACACAAAATGATGGGATTAAATAATGATTGTTATAAATATTATTAGTAGATATTTAGTTTATTAATGATGTTTATGCACATAATAGTTTAATAAAAAGTCTTCCGGGTGCCTTCATTGCGGTTTTTGAGATTGAGTGATATCGGATAGTTTTATAAATATAAAGATAAAGTCTAACTGACTATATCATTGCTAATGCTATATTGATTTAGACTAGGGATACAATTTTTTTCAACCACTTGCAGTCCCATTACTTATTGCACGGGGGCAAAATAAATCGCCATTAATAATATCAGTTTTGTAGTCCTTATCGATTTTGATATATATTGAGCGATAATAGTTTCTTTATATGTTAAAATAAAGATAAAACAGGTTTCCATCTTTGCTAGTACTTGTATTATTTGGATCACATATGTTTTTTAATGATTTAATAAGAGAATTAAATTATATTTTAAATGAGTGACTATTATCTTGAAGGATTTAATAACGTTTAAATTATTCGAAAAAAACAAAATATTTCTATCACGTTTTAGAAATAAATTAGCTTGGAGCCACTTTTTATTTAAACCAAGTCCAAATTTATTTAAACCTAGTCTCATTGGAATTCCTTGATCTTGAGGGGTGCCAATTTTAATAATTTCAGATTCATAATCGTAGCTATTTTCGAGAAGTAGTGATCACTATGATGACATCAAGTAACCTCTCCTGGTATATTTTAAGATAAGAATAAAACAAAAGTTCAAGGCACTATATCTTACCATAGCTGATACTTTATTAATTTATATGATTTTTATTTTGTTATGTAAAGCATTTCACAACCGTTCCAATGAGTGTTATTTTTCTTCAGAGTTGCATAGTTTTAGAGCGATCCATCAACCTAAGTTTTATGTTGTTTTAGAATTTTTTTTTTTTTAATATCTCAAAGAATGAATTTCCTCAAACTCAGCCTTATTACACACCAGAACAATAAGGGGGGGCAGTATTAAATATTTCACATTCAGAGACGTTTATAAATTGAGCTATTACAATTTCAGTGAGTAGGTCAATTGCGTTCACTAAATACATTATATAGATTTTTTTCTCTTGTATATTAAGAAAAAGATAAACATAAGTCTAGGGAGCCCGGTATCATTGTGGCAAGGAACAATGATACTTACTCCAACCCGCGCTCGAATCCGGCTGGGTAGATAATTACTTTCAGTTACATTATAGCTGTGAGTCAACTCTATGAGTTATGGAGCCTTCCTCGTAAAGTAGAATCCCTTAATAGGGGAAAAATATGGCGGTTGAGCATAATCTTGAAAATAATATCTCCTTGTATAACCGTTGAATTTAAAACAGTTCTTCGTTACAAATTACTGAATCCATGATCCTACGTGGATCATTAGGGTTCACATATTATTATTTAAAAATAGTACGAATTTTACAAACCCGGCCTTATTGATTGATTGAGTGATTATTATTTTTTAGAGTGAGATCGGGCTGTTCTTTTTACACATTTAGATTTAGAATAATCATTAAGTACTTGAGGATACTGATACAATTTAAACTATAGTTGTATTGATCACAGTTGGGTTTGTAGCGCTTATCATACTCATCCTAAACTCGAGAGCTTGAAGTTGTCTTAGCCAAGGTCAACAGTTACCAAGTCGAGATGGGCCCAAGTAGTGCATCAATAATATCGATATCTAAGTGGAACTATCTCCTTACATAGGAAGGAAGTTTATAACCGGCACGGCTGGAGGGAACGGGTAGTGGTAAAGATAAGCAGTTACAAGTCTGAAGGTTGCCAGTTAAACATTTTATTGACTATTAGATACAATTAATAAAGTAATTTAATAACACTGCTTAATATGAAACCACCTTTAATATGTTAATGTTAAAGATTCTGAGACTTGAAGACTGAAATAATTTAAAAATGAATATTCTTTCTTCTTTTCCAAATGAGGTGTCCCAGACCGCACTGTAGAGATTTGTAGATTCAAAACACAACTTGTACAGCTGCCCAATGAAAAAAATGAAATTTATATACTCATACTGATTATAAAACGTCGCTAAGCAGAGATATCAATAAAAAGCACCAATGTGAGTATCAGTCCTATAAAAATAAAAATATACTCACAAATTGCTAATTCAATTTCTATGTTTTGAGTTTACCTTACCAACATAGTGTACAATGGAAAGGTATTCATATTTGCAAAATTTATCTAATAATCTTAGAATATAATTTCATACCGTTTGTAAAATGTGATATGAGAAAAGTGTATTAGAAAATGGCCGAAATCTGTCAAATGTCATTTTTTAAGAAGTCATATTCATTTCTTGAATATATTAATTAAATCTATGTATTATAATACATACATTTTTTTGTTTATTCTGGGAACCGACCAGTGGACAAAGGTATTAGTCATTTATCTAAATTAGGAACTTGTGCCACAGGCGCCCCTGATATGGTATGTAGATGGAATTGTATATACTGAACATTAAGAAATATTTTCTAAGAGTGTCTGGTCACTAATCTGGTTTTCCTTTACATAAATTCTTTAGAAATTTTTTTTTCACTCCTCTCTATTCAGACTTTCATCCATCCCATTTTCTATTTTACTCTAGGTGTTCTTTTTTAACTAATTCTTCTTACTTTCCATTGCATAGTTATCTTTGACAGTCTTTCTGTAGATATTCTTTTAACATGTACGAACCAGCTTAATTCTTTTTTTTCTTACGGTTGTAAGTATATTCAGATGGAAATGCATTAGTTCTCGTAATGTTTTATTTCATTCTTGTAGGTCTGTATAAACACGCTGTTCTCCAAATATCCATCCCTTACATTCTTTGTGGAATCTAGCATTATTGACTCATGTCCGGGTTTTATGTTGTTGCAGACTCAAGTATATGTGAGATACTGACATATCAGCCTCTTGATAAGAGATAGCCAGCTGTAACTCCAATATCAGTCAAATGGATGTATAGAAGAGCCGGACTCAATAAAAGTCAATCTTTATGTAACAACCGAGTAGTCAATTCTCTCTCTCTTTTCTGAAGAGACTCACATCTCTCATTTCTCCAGTAAACCGTTTGCGGTCAGAAACAGCCTTCCTCAAGTTTTGGGTTGTTTTCGTGTGTACTTTTTCCACTCTAGTGTTGTGGCGTGGGCTTCAGCTAGAGAGACTTCGAGAGAGTTAGTGAGGCAATCTCCGGGAGTAGAGGAATCACCTTCATGGGAGATGAATTATTGATCCCGTTTTGATTTAAAGCTTCCAGGTTCAAGCCTGCTTGTCTTGACGATTTTGTAGGCAGCAATTATTTTTTTTTTAAATGAGAAAAGAAAAAAATGGGAGATGAGAACACAACAATAAAATTCTTCTTGAAAACAAAAATTAATCTGGTATCTAAAGTTCCCGGGTTTCGGCACTATTTATACGCTGCGAACACAAATACTAAAAATGTGAAAAGGGAGAGAGAAATTTACTTTGACAAGAGTGTATATTGGTGCTTCAGATCACACAATTTAATATTACATTTGCTTTCCGTCCTTCTCTATCAAGTTATCCAATCCCGCTGTCCATCGTAATCTCTGATTGCCTTCAATTTAAATCCTCACTGTATTCTCACAATATCCGCTCACGGCCTTCAGACTTATTTGTAACTGCCCATCGAATCGCAGCCTTTGGTAGATCTTTCCTCATCCATTCATCTTCCCTATGGAATTCTATTCCATCCTTTATTCTTAGTTTTAATACCCTTCCAATCTTCAAATCCCGTATCTTCGACTACCTTCTGTTCACCCAATTCCAGAAGAATAACAATTGAAAGTTTCAGAAAAGCTGTATATATTACCTGTATTTTATGTCTTAGATTTTCGTTTATAATTGTAAATATGTACATTAGCAGAAATTATATCTTTACATTTATTATTTTTTAGTAGTGTATTGTATTTGATTTGTTAACATTTTTTTTTCTTTTTTACTGTCAGTAAAAGACAGAAATCATCTTATGTTTTATGATATGACAAGTGGTTTTATGTTATATGTTCTGTCATTATTTTATATATTCTGTTAATTATTGTTGTTTATTTGTATCTTTTTAAATTTATTGTATTATTTTATGTTATGACATCTTGTAATTTCATCTCAATTTTTTTATTTACTCGAAGGCTCTAAAGCCTAATTTTGATAATTTTTTTTTTTTAGGGTTTCTTCACTATTAAACACTGACCACTGATATTTCACCTTCTCCACTGTTATATGCCCTTTCAGATTCGTTATATTGTAATTGTTATTTATCTCCCACTTTTTATTAGATTCAAATACACAACATACCTCAGCATTTAAGTTTCTAAATTTTGGCGTTGTATTGCGATGGGGTTTAGATCAGATAAGATTTGATGAATACATCTTTACTAATACTTAGTCACATTTTCTTAAGCACTGTCTGACAACCATATCTACATAAATTTTAAAATGTGTTGGTGTTGGTGAAACCTAATTAATGTCTGAAATTTTTCAGAGATTCTTGGTCCTTTTTATACAATCCAGTATATTTAATTTAACATAGGATGCTAGTACTTGCAAATATAATTAAAAGTATATGAAAATTAATCTTTTGTTTATATTATTTTATTTATATATTCCTTTATTGTATACAATCTATTCATTCCTTAATGGATTTCATTATATCAAATGTTCGCTATAGCCAACATTCTATTTAACACTAAATGGGAATGCAGTCTATATCAATGGTAATTAATGAAACCTCACTTGTTTTGTGAATGAAACTGACTATACCAATCAGAGGAATAGAATACACCAATCAAACGTAGTTCTCCTTTCCTCTGACCTATAAATATTCATCAAATACATTAAACCTTACAACTTAAGAAGAAATTTAAATAATTAGGAACAGGAATAATTATTAAACGTAACAAAAACAAAACCTCATTATCGATTTATGACCCACAATCATAAAGTATCGTCCTCTGTAAGCTTGTAAATATAATACTTAGAAATAGATAAAATTAATTTATTCCGACATCAAAGTTATACATTTCAAAAACGTTATGAACTTATTAATCATGTTTTAGAACTTTGACTCACTTTTTTTTATACTTACCGAAAACCACAACAGTATCTTTCTGTTATGAGATAGCTTTTTATAGTGTGAGGAAGTGGTTTAAATCGACAAATTGTTCCCTTCCTTAGTTGAGGATTTTTTGTCATAAATATTTTAAGTAGCGTCAATTTGGTATGCTGATTGGATTTTTGCCATTAATAGTATGAAGAAAGTGGATCATCAAATGGTCATAAATTCGTACAATATTATTTGGAATCACATTCGATAAAATCATTGAATACACAAAAAAAAGTTCAGAACATTTGAAGCATTTATTTTTCTTTATAATTTCATTGTTAGTAATGATGTTCTAGTTATGAGATCAGAACCTGTTCCATTATTTACAACATATATTTTATTGACCACATAAGTCTTGCCCATATAAGTGGACTAAAGTGTTAATTCCAAGAATTTTACATACGTACATAAAAATATTCACATAAATTTTATTATCCCGTCATCGGTCGCTAGGCCGGGCTTAAGACTTTATCTCACATTACTTATTTAGAGATATTGAACGTATTTTTTTAAATATAAAATTTTGATTTAGATAAGGTTTATTTAAGCATTACAAAAAAAGTATTAAAAAAAAAATATTTGTATATAATAGCAAACTAGTTTTAAAAAAATCAATAAACATGATAATAAAATAGTGATAAATATAAAATAAGATTTCGGGACAGACAAAGTTATAAAAAGAATCAAAATACAGATATATCATATTATAAGAACATAACACTGATTTAAAAAAAAAAAAAAAAAAAAAAAATTCAGTCTGAAGAAATCTCTTGTGCACAACTAGTGCAAATGAACACCGTATGAATGGGACATATCGGTATTTTGTCAATTTTCGCACTTGTGTCAATTTTTTTTTTTTTTTTTTATTCGTTCTCCTGAGACAAAATGCACAAAATCCCTCCGTAATAGTATATGTGGCGCAGCGATAAAGTAAAAACATGAAAAGACAAATTTTTGTTATAAGGATCACCCTCATATACCCTTATAGTATCGAAATACTATTCATAGTAAATAATACGTACCTAATAAAGTTCCTGCTTCTTCAAGCCTACAAAAATATTTTTATGGATTAAATACACTTGACGCACGTGAGAAAAATCCTCACAACTTGAATATTTTATAGCATCCTCAGTCGTGCGTGAGATAATGTATCACTGAGAAGGGTATATTGTTAAGGAAAGAGGACGCATACTCAGAGCTGCTAGAGTATGAGGGGCGAGGTATAGAAGGAAGAGACTGTGAACTACAGATTCCAGAAAGAGAACCACAGTCTCCCTCTAGCAGCTCTCGGAACCGGAAAACGATTGACGTGAGAGAAATTCTCATGAAGCGACCAATGACGGGTTAAACTAAAATTTCATGCGGCTTATCCCCTAAGAAAATATAAAAGCTTGAAAATTTTATACAATATTCACCAATCATTAACAACGAAATCAGTTACATTATAATACTGCTAACACAAAAATTTGGATCATAAGTAGTTAACTCATAATATAGTTACTATATGAATAATGTGTCACCATATTGTGCACACAACTTAATAACTGCAGTGGCGCCGGTAAGATTTCGATCTCGATCCATCCTCCTCCCACTCTGGTTACAAAGGCTAATGTAGGTTAGGCTCCTAAACCTACATGTAGGTTAGAAAGAGATTTAGTAAAAAAAAAATAAAATAAAATAAACATAATAAACATTTTGCATAATTAATTATCATATGAGTAATCAAAATATAATATAAAAAGGATTCCGAAACATTAGTCGTAAAAAAAAAACTGGTTTATGGTTATAAATATTGCATGCAAGTTCTGAGGATCGTTCTGAACATCGTGGGATTATCTGAGAAAAATGTAAAATTTAAAAAATAATTAGGCACCAAAAAAAAGAGGATCTTACGAAAGAAGAAAAAACACATAATATTCTTTCGCGAAAAAGTCATATCTAAAATTTGTAACAGTCAAATCATGAAAATTCTGAAATAAACCCAAGTGTATTCTAAAATATGGAATTATTAATATCGATCAGCGTAATCTTTAAAAGAAAACAGTACTTATTAGAAATATTCATGTATAAAATGGCAAAGATAACAAGAAATAAAGTAGAAAGGGCAAGAAGTTGATTGCCCAGAATAAAACTGTAATCTATAGATTCTGTAATCTTTAATATCTACAGATAGATCTCTATTTATAGATATTATTTCAGTAATC
Organism: Halyomorpha halys; assembly: GCF_000696795.3. Lineage (NCBI taxonomy): Eukaryota > Metazoa > Arthropoda > Insecta > Hemiptera > Pentatomidae > Halyomorpha > Halyomorpha halys. Next base: position 886,197 of record NW_027107242.1, on the reverse strand, counting down.
AATTTAATAGATAATAGTAGATCATGATGTTGATATTATAGAAGTGAACCCTGCTTTCCAAAAATAAAACAGGATTCATGGGTCGTTGTTTTTACACACCGCTATATTCATTTGTAAATTTTATAAAAACTTATTTTAAATTTGATAATAACTATATAATTTCCTTCACTTACCTGTAGCTGATAAATTCCAATGTATTGAATATAATGTAAACGCCCCAGCCACTGTTTCAATCAAGTTGGAAATACGTACACAATGGGAAAGTTCATTTAGCTTTATTCTTAACGTAGGAGGTAAAGTATGAAATTATGAACTTTCATTTAAATATTAATCCAGCAGAATTAAAAGATTTCTAACTGTTGAGGAATAGAGACAATAATTAGAAGACTAGAAGGAAACAGTTAAATGTATTAATACTAAGACAAGCTATTAAAAAAGAATTTAATAACAAACCAAAAATTCACCTATATAATATACATGGCTGCAAACTTATATTACATTGTTTTCGTAAAAGCAAAATGGTTAAAAAATTGAACCACACTCACGTTTTAGTGGATTTCAGCCGTGTATATTTCACAAATGCCACATTTTGTTTGGGTGAAGTTTTAGATAGTATCATTGCTCTCAAAGTCTTCTATCTTCCGGATTTTTTTTTTAAATATTTTTTTAGACATAAACCTTTTTTAGAAATAGAATGACTTAAAATTCTTAATTTTTCGTTTTACATCAAAGAAGTAAGCATAACTAACGATAAGATAAGCAATAAATTCATAAGAAACGAATTGTAGCTGGTCCACGATTCATTTTGTAAGCATCCGAATTTTATACAACTATCACGCATTGTCACGCTTATTTAATTTTATACAACTATCACGCACAGTCGTATTTAAAAAAAAAATGATATCGATGCATTCCTTACCAGTTATTTGGACATATTATTTCTTTTCGAATTCATCAATATTTACTGATATGTGTTCAACTCTGTTCCTTTTTAATTACACCAATACCATAGTAATCATTATATTTTAGTTCATCCAAGAGGTGATTGTCAGGATAGATGGTTGACATTAGCATCGGGTTCATCTTGAATATCACTATTATTTGTTCGAAATGAGAACATTATATGATATTAAGATATAAAATGCATCTCTAAATTTAATAAGAGAAATAGCTACTTAAACTGTATGTATTCTACAAAAAAAAGTATTATATATATGATATATCCTGAATGATGAGAAGAAAGTTAATCGTGGATAATATATATGAGGAGAAGATGGTTAGGGGTGCGGTCAGAATATAAGACACAAATAACACAACCAAGTTCAACAAAAATAACACAATAGTACAAATTAGTTGAAATAACTTTTTAATAGTGCCAACGTTTCGGCCAGAATTTCTAGCCTTCATCAGGGCAAAGAACAAAGAACAAGATAACAACCAATAAATAAAAAAATGAAATATGAACAGAATGACATAAAGAAAATAATTGTACTGAATGAAATTAATTATCTTGTTCTTTGTTCATAGCCATGATGATTCTGAGATTCTGGCCGAAACGTTGGCGTTATTTTTTAAAATTTGTTTCATGTAATTTCCAACTGTACAAAAAAATAAATGCAATAAGTAAATTTGTGGAATGTTTCATTTACACTTAAGATTTTCATCTTAGAAAGAAACTACCCATTGGTGGTACTTCAAGCATTAATTTTATCATTAAAATTTCGGGACCTTCTCATGAAGATCCCGTGGCCATCTTCTTTTCAGGCGTCTCGGAGGATTAGCAGGGATTGATGAAAATGAGGGATTAAGAACTAATAGGTTAGGAGAATGGAATGAAAAGACGCATATCTGTTTTGGGCCAAATCTGCAACGAATGGGATGTTTTTGAGGATGCATTTATTTGTAACGTTATTACGTTACAAATAAACTCATCCACAAAATCAAGGATACAAATAAACTCATCCTTATTAGGAGTATCAAGGATTTTGGATTGTAAGGATTGGATGCGGGAGGAATTAGATGGTTTGGTAGAGCCCCAGATCATATTTTATATGTCCAAATTGGTCTGATGCACTATTAACTAAGTTATTTCAACTTATTTGTGTTATATTCTGACCGCACCCCTCAACTATCTATATACATGCATCATATACACATGTATTATCTGGTCCCTCTGCGTCCTCTTGGGGCTCTCTATACAATTTCAACCAAAGGTAATACACTAAGAAACTTAGACTATTTCAATTATTAATTATTACAAAAATTACTTACTTTTTATGACTTATCATGTAGAAAATTCTAATGTTTAGGCTCAAATAAAGCAGTACTAATTCGACGGGGAAATTAGGTTCCAAAAATGTTTAATTAAAGTTCTAAAATTACTTGTTTGATTTGTAAAGATAACAAGGACTGCGTGATAAAAGGAGAGTTTCTCTTTAAAAAAAAAAAAGACTACATTACAATTGTAAATCCTCTAAATTAGGTCCAGACCAGGTCAGATCGTTATTTACCAAAATCGTAATCCTACAAAGTATTGTCATGGATTGATTGGATTTTGGGTTGGGACGTGGTTCAGAAGATTGTGGGTTCGTACTGGTAGGTCGAAAAATTTACCGCGTTTAGTTAATAAAATGAAAATTTTATTCCGTCTAGGTACGGTCAAAATAGCTCTAATAAAAAATAAACTTTTATTATATTATGACCCAACATTTATTAACTATCTAAATTAAAGAAAATAAAGTAAGATGTACTGTACATGTACAAATGTATAAATAAACAAGAAGTACAAAAAATTATTAGACATATAATGAAAAGTTCAGGAAGGATAATGGATTAAATAGTACAGTAATTTTTTTCTTAGTTCTTTAAACCAGTTTAAGACCTTGGGGAGCCTGGTTACTTACAACAAAGTAAAATTCAGACCAGGAGAGCAGCGGGAAGTAGATGTCATTTCTCACTGCAATGATATTGAAGTTTAGGGCACTCAATAAATGACAGTTGTCATCTGCAAACCCATTGAAAGGCCAATTGTTTATTTATTGGTATAAAACATATTGCCCTCGGCAAGATGCTAAGTTGAAATCTATTGTAAATTAATTTTCTAAATTATTAGGATCCTAATCTCTTTTGTTTATTGACACTTCTGAGAGTTTATATCTTTTGGAATGCTTTACAATTAAGAGTAAGAGGTTCTAGATATGTGCGATGTTGCTGTATCCGTTTCAACCATTAATTTATATTATAATACTACCTTTTCAGTTGAGATGTATTTCAAACTTTGAAATATCATTTAACTTGGCTTGTGCTAGAAGTTGTCAAGCTGTAAAGCTTTCTATCTTATAGAACTGTCAGGCCATGCCATTTGATAAAACCAACTCAAAATGGAGTCCAAGATAAAAATATTTCAACACTTTAGATAATTTAATAGTCTTCTATCTTATAATTTTTTATGTTAATTATTCTCATAAATAGCCTGGATAAAATTAATTCGTTCATTGATTGACTTTTTTATACATGTTCTAGCATGATTAGCCTGTTTCAGTGTCTCAAAACGTTAATTTGACAAATAATAATCTCTCTTGACCAGTTTATATTCTCCTTTAAACTACATTGAAACAAATCATACTCAGGACTGGAATTTATTGCTTATAAATTTATATTTGCCATGCACAAAAAAGTCGTTAGTCATTAAATGTTCCTGGAATAACGACACAAAACACTTTCTGCAAACAAAGTATAGTGTTGATCATGACCACTCACCATTAAACATTTATATAGTGATTATTCAAATTATGGAGGCCACATTATTTATGAATATTGAATTCTTTTGATTAAAACGTTATGTGTGAATAACTGAATAGTATCTTTATCTATGTAGAGGAGAAAACAAATATCTTAATAGTTATTAATTAATAATTAAGAATATCATCTTAATAAACAAAATTCATGGTTATTTCGATGTTGATTGTACTGTGTATCTATCTTCAAGGGCCCGCAATTAAATCCTATGTACAACTTGGCAGATTCCAAGACCTCAGATACAGCTACTAATAAAGCGGTCAACAATATACAAGGTTGATTGGCCTTGACGAATATTAATTAATTTACTTGGATCCTCATTATGTCAGTGAGCTTTCATCAAATTAAGGCCAAAGCAATCGATATATCTGTTGAAAGGGTGGTAAATTATTATAAAAATAGCTTATTATTTTACATAAATGATTTTATATCAGTAAATAAGAAACGATTAGAAAGTATACCAAACACCAGTAAAAAAACAAAAGAAATGGTTTATGGTTATAAATGTGATATACAAGTTCTGAGGAACATCTTGCGATGATCAGTGAAAAATGCAAAATTTATAAAATAATTAAGCCCAGTAGTAACAGCGAAAGGATGGATTTGTTTGATTCTATGTACCTTATTTTATTTTAGTTTTTTTTTGTAAGAATTGGTGGGGTTATTTTTTCCCATTACCACAATTCATTTTAAAAATAATCATAACCCATTTCATCAACGTAAGGTTTTTCACATTATATTTTATGAAATCACATTTATTTATTCCTTTATCACATTTCCGATCAACGGCACTAATATTTTGCCAATACTTTTTTTTTTATTTTAAATATAAAATAACACTAAAACTTTAAATTGTATCACAATTATAATTGATATTTTACCCTTACTTAATGCCTCTTCAGTACTTCCCCTTACAATATGATATTAATTTGATAAAACTCAAATCTTTTGTTGTTCATTACGTTTAAATTTTGTTAATAATATTTTTTTTTTAAAATTATGTATATTTTATTACTTATATTTCATAGATAAGGTACTATAAGAATTTTTATTTATTTATTATGTGTTTATATGTTCCGAATTTGTTTTTAAAATAACCATATTATTAAACTACTTAGTAATAATATAATTATAGGTTTCTGTTCCTATCTCGTTTTTCGGAAGTTTCTCTTGTGTTAAATTGGTTATAATTTTAGCAATTTATTTTATTAAAATATAAAATCAAAAGGAAAAACCTGTGTATCTAAAAAAACATATATAGGATATTTTGGGATCCAATTAATGAGTTAAAGTGTGATGTACCCATTAAGCTGTGAAAACTAATAAAACCATGTTCGATGTGTTTCTTATTGATAACCCGTAAGCTAGTCAACCCTCTTGTAATTTAAAAAATGCTCCTACTTATTTTAAAAAAGACAACCTAAAGGATCAGTGACCTAGATAGCTCAGGATATTAAAGAAAACAGTTCTGCTTTTAATTTCCGCCGTTTGCATGTAAGAAGTTCGTAAGGAAGGAAGAACGAAGAGAATCGAATTTTCTTATAAATATATGCGTAAACGTAGTCTGAACAAATATATTCAATATATTGTATCTGATACCAGTACAACTAACAATGTTGTTTTTATAAACTAAAACCTAGTTAAATTTGTTTGAGATTTAATAAATCAAGTTATCAATTATTAAAATAAAATTTTATCAAACTATATGATACGCAAGGCACATTAAACGCATGTGTAAATGTAATTTGCATATTTCCTTAACTTAAAAAATATCAATGCACGAAATTCACATTCCAGTGAACTTAATCAAATAAATCACAAATTAAAAGAAATGTGATCAAAAACGTTTAAAGTTCAGACATCTTCCAAAAAATGATTTAATGAATGGACAATGCATTTTTTCTTTGATCTGGAGTTCCTCAAATATAATTCACTATGATTTGTATCTACTTTGGTATTTGTATGGACATAGATTATAACATGATCTATACCAATATTTGTTCTCATATGCATGAGATTTTTTGTGCTTAACAATAACAAAAAAATTTCTTTCCTATTTAGGGTGATAACAAAAAATTTAGGATCACCTGGACATGGAACATAAAATTACGTAATACTCTATTTCCATTAACCATTGTTCCATTGACCAATGCAGATTAATGAAATGTATATTTTATAACATATGTATATAGAAAATAATTAAAGGTTATTAATTTCATTTATTGACAATGATTTCAGGGCTTTCAAGACGGGTATGGGCTGCATGGACGCTTACTTTGAAGACTGCCTTTCGGAAAATGACAGAAAAATATTCGAGAGCCACGTTGCAGGTGCAAGGCACACTTTTAGATTTCTCTGCGACGATCCTGGTTTTCAAGCCGGTAAATATACTTTACTTGTAACTTTATTTATGATTTATTTTATTCCACATCAAACCAAATCATACTGCTCATTAACTCATACTTTCAGAGTACCTTATGTACACGCAGTGCTATAAAGGAATTAGCAGGGACTGGGACGCGTGTGCCAATAAATTTATAGGTCTTGTGGAGGAGGAAATGCTAAGGAAAAATACAACGGATCAGTCGAGGCTGGTTGAACTCTGCTGGTGAGTAAATATACCTGGCATTAGGGGAAAACCCAACCATTCTAATTATTCAATTGAGCAGTTAATGCTCATTCTAATTCAAACTAAGGGCGAGGTGAGGTAGAATATATAGTTTTTTTAGTTATTTTTTTTCCAAAGTTTTCAAAATAAAAATAGTCAATAGGAAATTCTTGACGGTCTCTAACATAACAAGATCTTTTTTCTTTGTTGATAGTGCACCTTTAGTTTAACATAGAGAGATGGATTTCTTAAATAGATATAAAAATTTTTTA
>NW_027107242.1:873320-877987 GCF_000696795.3 Halyomorpha halys | reverse complement strand
GTGAATTGGGTTAAGGATATCAGGATGCGGAATAAAGGTTTTAGAAAGGTGTTGTCCAAAGGTTTGCGATTTTTGTTCGTCAGTTCTGGTCCAGATATAAAAATTTGAATTCCAAATTTATTTTATGAGGTCTCTAGCCTATGGTCTACGTTTCATACTGTTCTCTCTTTTCATGGTCTTTCTTTTATAACCTACACTTGTTAATTTTAGGTTAGTTCAATTTCTTACGAAAGAATATTGTCATGATTTTTCAGATTATCATTGCAAAAATTCGTAGCCATTATTATTATGAAATTTTTCGGGTTTGAAGTCCACTCCACTCAGTAACTTTTATTTTTTATGGTTTATTTATTTACATTTACATCTGTGCGTAATAATAAATTTGATGTAAGATCATAATGGTATGATACAAGCATGTTGAGAAACTACCCATTGGTAGCACTCTAATAGCATTTTTTTTTATATTAGAAGGCCTCGAAGCCATCTTTTTTTCACACGCCTCGGAGGATCGTTAGGAATGGTAGAGGAAGCAAATTTATAAACTAGTAGGTTAGAGTGGTTATAATGGAAGGATTGATATCTAGTTCGGGCTAGATCAGTTACATATAAAACATTAAGGTCTTGATGATATTATTTGTGACAAAGTATTTTACAAAGGATTTTGGATTGTAAGTATTAGATACGAATGGAATTCAGTGGTTTCGTGAAGCCACAAAACTCAACCTCGTAGGTCCAAGTAGGTATTATTAGTCCTTAGATCAGTCTTTTGTAACGGACAGGAAGTTTAGATCGTTTTTCTAGTGACTGCTGTAATAGTCGGAATCGACGTACAGTTTCCTGTCTTTTCAGTCTTGGGTGAGGATTTCAAGTTATTTATTTGAGTAACTGTAGTCAAAGGTAGCGAAAATGATCGACGAGGTCAGAGCACCATTACTAAAAGACACTGTGGGGCAGTCAGTAGGTTCACGACGAAGGGTAAAAGTGATTAGATGGGATTTGTTTGGATTTATTTTAATCCTCCAATTTCGATTTATTATTAACAACGAGCACACATGTGTCATTGGTATGCCTGGTGAGGATAGTGTTAGGATTGGTAGGGATGTTAGTTGTAACGAGACAATAGAGGATCGAGAATTCTACAGGGTTGGGAACATACAGCATTCCTGCTTAAGACCCTTAGATGCAGAAAAAGGCTCTGACAAGTAAGAGCCAAGCTTCACTCTGAACTTGTTTTCTTCGTACAGGTTCCTTAATGCATTTATTAAGGCAATACTAATACCAGCATTCTTAAGAGATTCCCACATCTTATGCCTTGGTACACTTTCATAAGCCTGTTCTAGGTCTATAAAAACTATGCGTACAGCTTTTCCTTTCTCCATTCGTTTTTGTATGAGCTGTCTTAGGACAAATATGCTATCCGTACCTGGCTGCAGTGGAGCCAAACTGTTCCTCCGAGGAAACAAACCCTTCTTCTAATTTACCCCTCAGAATGCAGTTTCCCTTGATATGGAACTCTGGACCAAGATACCTTTACAATTTCGGCATTCTTTCCTGTCACCTATATATATATATATATAAAATCACCTATATTTTAAAATACCATTATAATTAAAGTTCTGAATATTTCTTCAAATGCTTTATAAAACTAAAAAAAAGAGCTATCGTTTTTCTAACAGAGTATCTTTTAAAAATTTGTACGTAATTATTAACTTTTTTTTAAGAGCATATGGAATAATTTAACTTATTTTAATTTTATAAAAGTTAATCTAATTATAATATAAGTAAATATATAACCAGTAAGGCTTAGTGAAGTAGTTAGTTCCATGCCGAAAATATAAACTTAAGTTGAATCCCGTAAAAACAGTGCCTGTGAAAGTCGGTCTTACCCTCAGAGAATACTGATTACCCTTTTAATTTCTTCTTCTTCGCCGTAAAAACTCTAAACGCTCATTCGCTCTCAATTTTCTTTTTAATTAATGATCTTACACTTTCGCCATAAATGTAGTGCAGAATAATGATTATATTTTTAATAACTATAGTTTAAGTTAAACTATACACTCACAACACAAAATAAAAAGAATAGAAAGTAATAAATGCATACTATAAAAGAAATAATTATATCATATACATTCGTTAAAGTCATTGTAGAACAATTTTTAGATAGTTGAAATTTGCATTTGTTAACTCCATAACTCATCTCTCTCTACATATTTATTATTTTTTATTATTTATCTACCTCAATATAATTCATTGAATTTCTTATATATGTTACCATGGCAACCTCTTGGAGTGTTAACAAGAGAAGACTCACTGACAGTGGCATTATTATATGAGTAGTGCAGCGTATGTACCTAAATCTTTTCAGTCAAAAATCTTTAAAATTTTATTTTTTTAAAGTTAGTGGAAATATACTTAGCATTGCAATGAAATAAGTCATTTATATTACTTAAAATCAGACATGTATATTTATATGTTCACCTCTTACGATAAATATTTAAAATATGATTTTCTATACACATCTTGTTTGTTTAAACATCTATAATGAATACAAAAGGGAAATACGTGAGGTTTTTTTTTCATTTATTTTTATTTGTATTTGTATTTGTATCTATTTTCAAGGATCTAAATTGTTAACGCGTTAGTAAAATAATATTAAAATATACACAATTCTTAGATGTATCAAAACCATCACTAAAATTTTCAATAGCGTCAGAATAACACTCTTCCAAAGTTTCTGATAATTTTCATACGTTGGCTTGAAGGTCAATAGCTCTTGTCCGAGATGACTTGCTCAACCACTCCAATAAACTTTGGCCATATCTGAAAGTTTTGTTTTGCTGTTAAGTAGGGGGCTCTCCAATTACTTGATTTTATGTACACTGACGAGTTTACTTGAAATAAGAGCTACACATAGAATTAGTTAATAAAACTTTATATTAATTAAGAAAACAAAACAAAGTAAGATAGTTGTTCAGTATTATAACATTTTAAAAGAACTAAACAAAACACAAATGAATGAATCTAATGCATTAGAAACTTATATAATTCTTTAAAAAAACGGATCAACGCTATTGACGTGGTATAAAAACTTTTTTCCATTATAAAATGTAATATATTTTAGCACCGTCCCACGTGATTTAAACTTTACCTAAGCCGAATTCAGATAGTATTTGTATGTTTACTTATGTTTTAACTTTCAGCTTTTTCCTCTAAGAAGCAATAGAATAACATTAAATATGATTTAAGGATGAACTACTTGATATTTCTGTAGTTTAATCTCAGTAAAATCACCAGATGGTCAGACCATTTGAACGCCAGGGGATGTGATCTTGTTTACCGTTGTGTTTCTAACATTCATAAACTGAATTACGGTACTTAACTCATAAATTTAATAAACTTCAGAATAAAAGTGATGTGACAAAAACAATAAAATTATCTTTTTATTTTCTTAAATAAAGGTACATTTTAGCTTAATAATTTTATTTGCACCTATAAAATTTACAATCAGAATGAAATATATAATTTAGAACATTGCATGAAGAGGCATGAGTGAGACAGCTCACAGAGGTGTAATGACCTGATGCTCCATGTTGACATAAAACTCCGTATTGCATCAGGAATATCAATTACTGCCATTTTTTGTACAAATTTATGAAATTGTCTATGTGAATTATGAAACGATTTTTCAGTCGTTGGAATGTGTTTTTTTAATCGGAATGCGTAGGTTGGATTGAAAGATCTTGCTTGAACGTTGGGTTGTAGGTTGGTTATCTTTATTAAATGTTGGGATTGGAATGTTTATATTTTTTGTCTTAGCAGGTCCATAAATTTGGCAAGTCGATATAAATTTTAGCAAATAATTATGCACAATAAGTCTCTATCTCAGGGGTAATATAGATGTTTAAAACAGCAGTTGGAAATTTAGCATATTACATTTTGTCTTGAAATGATGGCCCCAAGTCAACCTTTTGAGCAAAGTACGTTACTGTATTTATTTGCAGTATCAAGTATTTGTTTATGTAAACTAGACGGTAGATTCCGTGGCTTTGGCTAATTGTATGATATTGAACTCGCCATGGTTGATATATAATTCCTAGTCTAGGTTATGGTTTTAATTTCACTGTTGCTTGAAAAGGGTTTATGTTTTTGGTGATAGTAAGAATGATGTCAACATACGTCAATGTTAGTATGTCATGCCTGTGGGGTAAGTCATATACTAATATGAAGTACAGTTATGAAGAGGGGACCTTGAGGTTCTCCTTGATATATACATTTCACTATAAACAAATATTTGACATCAACAACCTTAGGAGGGAAGGTATAGAAATCAATAGACGAAACAAACTCAGTTAAAACCCCTAAACTTATCGAGTGTTATGAGAAAGAAATATGTTTTCCTTACTGAAATCTAGAAACCATAGTCAACAGTGAATACGAAAATTGAGAATTTTTTTTAATGGTTGTACATTCTATTTTAAATAATTGCCTGTTTTCAAGGCTGCTTGTATCAAGTCTGAATTTAATTTTTTTAAATAATTTATTCGGTTTTTTCATGTAGCTACTGTTCTTTTAGATAGATTTATTTATTGATAGATATTACAATCTGCCACACAGTTGTGGGCAATAGGTAATATTGATAAATGATCTCATTCATACTAAAATAAAAA
>NW_027107242.1:847150-866100 GCF_000696795.3 Halyomorpha halys | reverse complement strand
TATTTTTTTTATTTTAGTATGTATGAGATCATTTATCAATATTACCTATTGCCCACAACTGTGTGGCAGATTGTAATATCTATCAATAAATAAATCTAATTAAAAAAAATAAAAAAGATTTCTTAATCTTAAGCCGTCCTGAATAGTCCTATTAATTTTATAATGAATTTCTGTAATTATGTTCCAGTGTTCTTAGAAGTTGTTGCAGATTAAATGTAGTTAATAAGTACAATAGAATTCCTACTTAAGGCATTTCACTTTTATCAAGGTTACATACGTTTAATTTGCCTACTTCTATTGTAGTACTTTTAATGATAAATAATTATTTTTGAGTACGGCAGACAAAAACATCACGTCAAAAAAATATTCAACTTTAATTTCATCAACGTTAGTATGGATGATAATTTTTCATTTTATTCAATTTCATGTTCTTGAAGATTGAAAATTCCTTAAAAATTTCTCTATCAATGAACCGTTTAAAGCATACTATTTTTTTTTTCAAAATTATTTTATTCATCACAGCTGAGTGGCTCAGTGATGGTTTCTGCTGCCCTTAGGGCTAATTGCACTGGTTAAATGTGCTCCAGGCACGTCCAGAGCAACTCTATATGTAATCTAAACATAACTAAAACAAACATGGAAGCCATACAATTATACACCCCCACATAATAGTTTATTATAATAAACATAGAATTTAAATTGTTCTATAATTAATTCAATTATCATTTTGATTAGTATTTATTAATTCCAAATGTGTACAATGTCACTGCAAAATATATATGCACATAATGTATACATTACTTTCTGAAATGCTAATTTAAACAGGGTTATATTTTCAATTTGCAGTACAATTTCAATAGAGATTTTATTTTAGCATTTCTTAACATCTGTTGCGAGTTACCATGGTAGTTTTTATGCGTTCCACAAAAAAAATTATAATTCTCTTTAAGATTGTTCCTTATTTATTGTACACTAAAAAACACTGATCAAGACAAAACTGATATAACTATATGCTGGTTTTTGAGATCTTCGTTTAATTCCACACCCCTTCTAGCATGGATGTTCAATATGTTCTAAAACGTATGGACCTTAATGTTTTTTAAAGGTGATAATAACTAAGTTTTGCTTTAAATGCTTCCGACGCATCTGTAGTATCTGCAAGGAGTAATCATAAAAAGTTTGGATGGTCACACTTTTCCTCCCATATACACTGTTACATCTCACACAGATTTGGATCCTTCAAACTCTTTTAATTAGTATTTTTTTCAGGAACTAAGTACAATAATTTTTTCCTCAAAATATATTTATTCATCAGGTGGCGAAGTTTTATATGTTTTATGTGATCCGTTCACAAGGAGTTAAAATTTAAGTAGTAATAACTAAAAATTTGTTTAAAAGGTATATTTATTTTTAAAAAATAAGGCCACCGTATCATTTCATAAAATAAAAATTGCAGATAGATGCAATCACCATTTGTTACACAACCACTAGCGGTCCTTGCAAATATTTCAAATGGTTCTTGAGTTAAAATAATCCCAAATAACTTTCTATAAAAAAATTCGACAATACTGAAGAAATAGTGGATAATCAATGATCTTGTAATAACAGCGCACTAACGCCTTATAATTTAGAAATGGAATAATTTAGATTTTAAATGTCAACCAACCACAAATGACATATAATCCCGATCTCTACTACAATGGTATGTATCAAAATTTATTAAGGGCAGTACTCAAGAAAATTTAGTATTTAAGGGAATAAAGAGAAAAGTTAACCACGAATTAATAAAATCTAGTTATAAAGTACAAAAAAGACAACTTAGACTATAAACAAATTATTTAAATTAATTAAATGTATACACAGGATAATTTACTCTAATGAAAGGCCTTCGTATGCAGTAGACGCTAGGATAACTGGTGGTTAGTGCTTTGACGATGGCGGCAGAAATCCGGTGGGGTGACGATGAACTTCAATAGAAGTAGACGGCTCTAATAATAAAGGTCTAACGTTTGTTACTAATGAAGCTTACAGATTTTTTAAGATCAGCTTTCATTAGAGCTCATTACTATACAACAAAATTTCTTCTATAGTGTTTATTTACATTGCAACTCCCCAAACGAACGGTAAAAAAAATGTTAGGTGTTCCTCTGGTTTAGAAATAATATCATGAATTAAATTTTATCCATTAAGCAAAAACACCTCATTACGAAAAAAAAAAATCAATAATATGTTCTTGTTATTATGATAAATAATTTAAAAAACAACAAATTATTTAAGAGATATCTCATCTCAACCATAGTTTTGTAAAATACATATTTTTTCTGATTTCTAGATGTATTTAGAATGGAATTGTTTTTTTTTTTTAGACTCCATGAGGGTTTTTTTGAGCCCTCATGTTTTTACTCCGTTCTTTAAGGGTTTTAATGCGAGATTGGATACAATTGGGGGTTGGGGTTTGGGATACAATCGATGGGTCATTTTTCCCTGATAGCGAACATGTGACCTAAATGCGTGGTGTGGACAGCAATAGGATGGGTGTGGATTTCAGCTGTAAAAACTGTGTAAAGGATAAGACCCAGGATACTACCTTGAGGTGCACTTGAACACTGAGGAAAGAGTGATTAATAACCACTATAGTGATTTACTTTGAACAACCTGTTAGTGAGATAGGAACGGATAATAAGAAGTATACAGGCGGTAGGAATTTTTAAAATTGAGGATTTTTACTAGGAAATAAATATATGCAGTGTAAATACTTAGAAAACCATATGAGGTAGAAATCGATAATTTGTTTATGGTTACTTTGATCGTTATCATAAATCGAGTAAACAAAACTAATACTTTAATAATTTTTTTAAAAATAATTTCGACTTATGGAGTTGAGCATTGAGATTTCATTAAGCCATCGAATTCTTCTCGTATCCAATCCTTACAATCTAATCCTTAATTTTCCTTACTAAGTCATCTATTAGGACCTCAATGCTCCACATGTTACCGATAAAGCCATTACAAGAAATTAATCATTCCATGATAAACTCCCTGGCCAACCAATGGCACTTGTTTCTACTTCTTCTTTATTACTTGACAATCTTGCATATTATTTGAAAAGAAGATAACCTCGAGATCGCCTAATCTAAAAGTGTTATTGGAGTTTTGTCAATGAGCAGATCATCCACAAGGGTTTTTCATGCCATTGTAATATAACACATCACATTGACTTGTTGTATATTTTGTTTTTTACAGATATAAGTATTCATAAATAAAAAAAATTAATTAACTCTGTTTTTATTACAAATTACATTGATTGGCTGCCCCACCAGTAGTGAAATGCTTACCGAAATTTATTGTAAAAACGATTTTGATATTAATTATTTTTATTATATTGTATTACTTTAATTATATTTATTATATGAATTTACATTATTAAACTAATTGTTGATCTTCTATATTTGTTTTTTGTTTTTTTCAAAATAATATATGAGCTGATAGATATATGTATTGATTCATAGATTCTTAATTTTACTTATGTCCTAAAAGATCTCAGGATCTAAACATGTTTCAAAACCACTTGATTATTTTTTTTATTATTTTATTTTATTTATTTAATTTATTTAATTTACCACTGTACAAAATAAAACAACAAGTAAATATGTTGTATGTTTCATATACACTTGAAAATCTTGGGAAGGAACCACCCATCGGTGGTACTTTAAACATTAATTTAAATTAGAAGGTCGTGTGGCCATCTTGTTTTCAGACGCCTCGGAGGATTATCAGGGATTGTTAAGGATGAAATATTAAGAATTAATGGGTTGGGATGGTTAAGGAGTTTGGAATGAAAAGACGCATATCTGTCTTGGGCCAATTCTGCAACGAATGGGATGTTAAGGTCTTTGTGAATGAGTTTAACATTAATTTAATTCAATAAAATACATTTTTAAATCAACTATTAATATACATAAAAAGTTTCAATAATAATTACTATGATTTCATTTTCAGTGCCAAACACGGTTTCCTGAAATGTGTGTACTACGCTAGCTGGCTCAAGTGTAGAAAAGAAGAGGCTATCTTCATCCGAAAAATCGCAGACACACTGGCCAGCATAAGAGTATACACACCTCGGTGCAAGACAGTCAACATGGAAATCTGCAGTCGATCATCAAGTTTGAACCATCAGAATAGCAACATCTTTGGTTTAGCGATGCTAATAATGTTCCTTGTCTTGGTTTGAGTACCTTTCTCCTCAACCCCTGTTTTTTTTTTCTCGTTTGATTGGGGAGCAACCCCTACTTCCTTGGTGTTTTCTTCCGCATCCTGGAATAATCTTTAAGTGTGGGTCCATTATTATAGAACTATCCCTAAAAAAGATAAGTAATAATAAAAAAGTGACAAAATCGTTTTGTTCATAATAATCTATAATTAAATATTTATCAATTAATTGGAAAAAACCATTATTTTGATTAGCTGAAAATTTCACAACTTAATACTGTAATAAAATATCTTAATAAAACTTAATAAGTATTTTATCATTACTATGTCACTAGTACCGTTAAATGAAACTTGAAGAATTATTATTTTTAAAGTTTATGCCAAATATAAATACTATGTAAATACATCTGCTGTAATGTAAAGCTTAGAAGAAATATCATTTTTTATTCCATAATAATAATCTTTGTTAAAAAAATAAAATGTAGAATGAAAAATTAATAAGATGCTTGAAACATTCAAAATATATCTTTATTCATGTGAAATTTTAAGTCAAAAGTATAAATTAAATTTTAATTTTCTCAAATACTTTGACACAATTTAATTCACAAATAGTTTTTCCTTAGATTCTAAACTCTTGACTGTCAGAAGTCAGAATTTCGTCCCTTTTACCCTCTCACTCGAAGTACTCAAAGTTGCTAAAACAATCCACTAACAACTTGTATTACTTCTCTCTAGAACGCTTTAGGGAAACTTCTTTGGCTCCTTCTCTAGTCTTCTAAGGAGATTCTTGGCATTCCGTAGACCCCAACCTTGTTGGAGAGTGTCTCATCTTTCTTTTCGTACCAAACATACAGGGTATTTAACACTAGATTGTATGTCAGAGAAACTTTCTTTCTTGATAATAATAAATATTTAAAAAGTTTATAACTGCATAGAGCAAGATCTTCCATTTAGCAGTTTTACGTGCTACAGCTTAAGTTTAACTTAAGAAATGATTATTTTATAAGCTTTTGATAGTTCAACTATAGTTGTACAAAATTTTTCTTTTTCTTTATCTATCCTTTTATGATACGATTTGGGGCAGAGATTACTTAAAATTCGAATGAAATTACTGTAACTAAAAATTGGATAAAAAGAAAAGAATGCGGAAGAATACGATGGTTAAAACATCAAGGGTCCATATGTGTTTTACGATAAGGGACCCTTTATTCTGACCTGAAAAGAATTCTTATTAAAATAGAGAGGAAACATCGAGGCTGAAAATGTAGGCATTTAGCCGTATATTAGTGAACATATATATTGGAGACCATATTTATATTACTGAAGCAGCCAGATCCTGGATAGTATATTAGTAGATGATAAATTTATTATATAATATAAGAACAGCGATTCGGATGGTCTCATATATGAATATATTGTGGCTAATCTTTCTGACGTCTTCGCCGCTTCGTAGTATGATGATTCGTGCGTCGATGGGTGAGAATTGTGAACACCATGTATATCGCTGGACCTAAGAACTTCTCGTGTAGCGGCTCGCCATTGTGTCCTCTGGAATCTCTGGCAGAAAAGGGAGTTCCTGCGGCATTAATCCCGGTGGGGCAATCTGAGGTGGCGTCTTCACAGACAGTAGTCTCGCTCTAAGGGAGGTATTAAAAAAGAACGAATTTACATAATAAAAAAATCACGTAAAAATTGAATTTGTAAATCCAAGATAAGACATAACGCTAAAATGCGTATTTTTCTTCTTAATCTCACGATTTAGGGGTTGTCATTTCTCAAAATATTTATGAAATAACAGTAACTAAGAATTGGAGGCAGAAATAAATGCGGATAAACATGATATTAACGCAAGATTGATGTATATATAGCATCAAAATCTAATCGGTAACAAAAGATATTTATTTTAAAATTTTCTTATAATGTAAATCAATTGTAAATGAGAAAATAAGATGAAACAAATCGATTACGTCATTTTGACCGAAAATTCTGATGATTCGAACGAGACATAATGACAGAAGGGAAGAATTTTATGTTCTCATCCTTTTTATTATCCGTTAATTCTGTTCAACTGGCTCGATCGATGCACTCTTTTTGTTAACTAAATATGTGAGAATTTCGTTATAGAGTATTAACTTTTTCTGATGAAGTCTACTTTGTAAATACTGAACGGAATCGTATGAGAATCACACGACATTTACTTTAAAATTAAAAAAGTAATAAATATACTTTTCTGCCAGCTGGTCTGTCATGATAACGAATCTGAGATGACAATGGAGAAATTACCGATATATATATTTTTAATAAGATTTTACATGAGGATACTTCCTTGAAAAAAATGGTTTAATTACCTTAATTTAAATCCGTTTAAGGGTTTTGCGTTTTTGTGAATAATTATTCTAATCAAGAAAGAAAGTTTTTCTAACACGCAGCTCTTAGTTTTTGAGCGAAGTAACATATTTATATAAAGTTATAATACACCATTTAAATATTGTATGATGACCATACAATTAACTTATTGTTCAATATAATAATTAATTATAAACCTACACAATTGTTTCACTCATAGGATTTGAAATCTTCAACTTGTACTTAGTTTATCAATTTACTCAATATCAATGTGTCATAAATATAATTTCATTGTACGTTAAATAAAAACATTTAGAAAATGATATATGAATAAAATTGAAGACGATTTCTTACCATAATCCTACATTCCTGCTTATTATAATATAATATTACGTTCTCAATTTGAAGAAATACAATATTATAGATAATTAGCCATTTTGAAACACCTAATCGACTTAAGTAGATTAGTTTTTTTTATTTGTATTTTTGATTTATATTTCTTGATTATATTCAAGAATTAACAAATTAAGACTTTATTTGTTTACTTCATTTGTTTTTATCATTGAATATAAACCTATTTATAAATATATATGCATATGTAAGTTCAAACGCAGCCAAATTGCATTTGAATTTTATTTAATTTATATAATTATAAAAAATAAAAATGAAAAGAATTTTATAAAAAAAAAACAGACATTAAATTAAAAAGAAAAAGTGCAGAAGATACAGTGTTTCCAGCTTTCAAGGCACCCCTTTACCTAATCAACCAGTTTAACCAACTCAATTCTTTAGTTATCCATGGTTGATTGTGATTGGAAGTACTATAATTATATAATAATAATAATGATCTTGTATGTATATATATATTTTACATTACGCGCATTTTACATATACAGGCCAAAGAGACACATTGACCACAGACTACTTGATCACATTTTCTTTTCTTTTTTATGAACCCCTTCCTAGTCATTTCTGCCATATGGGGAATAGGGGAGGGGGCTATCTAGAGGTAACCAAGCTGTACTAACCATGATGGGGGTTCAAGCTTTCATTAAGTGGGACCGCCACAGAAATGATAAAGTTCGACACCAAGGCCGAATTTGAACCGACATCACCAAAGTTCCCAGATGGCAAAGACCTGCGCCTCAACCACCTGAGCTACGGATGGTTCTTCTCGATCATATCTAAACACACATTACACGGTTTTTAATAAGTGCCTAATATATTTTTAAAAAAAATATTACTAATGATTTATTCTGTGACAATCCCCTTTAGAATGATATAGCACACATTGAAAATGGGCTTTAGTGTTGTAGAGTAAAATGCAAAACTAAGAATAACGAAATATCATGGTACCATATAAATATAAATATAAAACATCACACTCTTATAATTAGTATAACTAATAGCAGAAAATGAGACAATATTAATCAATAAAAAGAAAAAAGAAAAGAATGCTTATATAAACAAAAAAATTATAGACATCAAATGATAGTCTGTATTTAATATAAAAAAGTAATAATGAAAAAAACAAAACGGAAAGACAAATAAAAGGACCATTTATAAAATCATAAATCCTATGTTGATTAACTTCTAATGAAAAAAAAAAATAAAATGAACCAAATATAACTAACAAAAAATTAGAAATTCATGTACATCTACATAATTGCATGTTTTATTCAAGAACATCGCGTTTAAAAAAAATAAATAACATAATGGGTTTGAATTTCACAGAATTTCATTTTGTTAAAATAAAATGAAAAAAATCAGGTTGAGGATCTCAGGAACTTACTAGCATATCCCAGCTCAAATGTCACCGCAGATCAGATGAAAATTCAGATATTGTAGTTTTGGTCATTCTGCCTTTATTACTCTAGAAAACCTTAGGTATAATACGGAATATGTAATGTACACATTTTCAAATGGCCTTCTTTACAAAGCCAAAGTTGAAGACAGTGAAGTCTTCATGGAAATTAGTAAGGAGTTCACTCAATCTAGAAAATACCAGCTACTCTGCTAGATCTTCCAGCAGTAACTGAGAAAGGAGAGACTCTTATAACACCAGATAAGTACGAACATCTTCTTGAACTCAGTGATTCCTATTTGTCACACCTTTTCTAAAAATTTTCGTTTGACTGTGCTAAAAATCTGTAAATACACACAATTTATGTATCTGGTGACGAGAAAAAGCTAGGTCATGCATATGATACAAATTTAGATTGAGTATATAACTATTGCATTGTATACACTTTTTATTTTAACCATTATGAAAAATTGCTTTGTGGTTTAATGACTAAATTGCAACTCATCATTTTAAAAATAGTTTAACCCATTATTTAACCAAGTAAAGTATGGTTTTAACTAAATGAATTGCTCAAGAAATAATAAAATTGTTATAGAAAAGAAAAATCATTAAAATACAATAAAACATATTGCACTTTATTTTATTTATTTATTTTATTTTACACTGAATATACAAATCCTGAAAATATGATAGGAGTCGTTATGACTCGTGAACAATACATTCAGTGAGAATGTGAACAGTGAGATCGTCTCCGCAAATCCGCATTGATGCAATTTCTTTTTTTCATGAGATGAACGAAGATGAACGATAGTAAGGCATACCTGGAAACGCGTTAGAACCCTCTCCGTGGCAGAGTCAGGATTCTTGCTGTACGTTTCACTGTGCTAGACCATTCTTAGCTTGTCTCATCTATTAGGCCATTGCACTTTAATTAAATACGATTGAAATTTAACTTTTAAATTTGAATGGACTTCTAATAATTTAAGCAATAATTTTGGGCCATGTATGGACTATTTTAATTATTAAAATATTGCTTTTTTCCTTATATTTGTTTTTCAAAATTCAAAAAATAATTAAATATTTCATGGATGCTTAATAGTCCTGGCATCCTCAATCAAGTCCCCCATCATTCATGACCTACTAGTAGTATTAGTATCTGGAGGTTAGTTAATTTGGGTGATTAGAGGGACAGGATTATTTGTAATCGCCCGAGGGATAGTATGTGTCCCGAGGCGTTTCCTCCTCAAAGCCTCCCAATCCTGATGGCTAAATGCTTGTGCCACTCAAATTAGTTTGTGGACATAGATAATATAAATAGTGATAACAATAATAATTTTATTATCACCCAAATACTTAAGACTTTTTAGCTAAGCGCGTTCGATAAGGCCCAAAGAGTAAAATAAAATTAGAGAAATGATTCTAGGTTTAATCTTTGATAAGATGTAAATTTTTCTTTTTTCCTTAAAGCTGAAAGATAAAGAGATGATATTTTAAATATTAATCTAAAAGTATGTATTACCATTAAATTTGTTTCCAAGTTGCAATAATTTTCTGCGTGAAAATGATGCTTAGAGAAAACGATGACTTCAATAGTGACAAAGTAAAACTTTTCTATTTTCATTTGAGTTTAAAAAATAAATATCTCTTATTGAATTTTTTAAATAAAGATTATGAACGATTTGGTATAACCATTTTTAAGAATCATGACTATTGGACAATACTAAAATTGGTATTATTGGTTTTACGTAACTATTAATAATATATATAATAAAGGCATTGTGAACCTGAAGGTTCGAAGCAGTTACCACCTATAGATTGCGGTTGGTTGGAATTGAACACACATTCGTCCAGTGACGCCAGTCTAAACCCACATTTACATGACCAGTCTTGATGCAATCCTTCCACCTACGCTTAGGTCAATCCTTCGGACGTGTACTTCAGTTGGTTCAGTGTTTATTAATATTTTAAGGATTCATTACCTACGTTAAGGATCGATACCTACAGGGGCTGTACATGTATCTACACTGATGGGTCAAAATACTTTAATCATGTTGGTTGTTCAGTAGTTCTACCTGCGGAGACCATCCGCTACAGTCTTGTAGCGATCTTATCTCCCACATTCTCAGTATTTTTCTAAGAGTTGCATGCAATAAAGTAAATGGCTCCTCGATTGTCATCTGTAGTGATTCTTACTAGAGCCTCAAGGCTATTCAAATTTCCAAATTCCGCACAACCCCATTGTTTTTTCCATCATAACTTAATCAAAAAATCACATAAAAAAGTAAATTTCCTGTGGGTCCCCAGTCATGCAGGTATAACGGGAAACGAATGGGCTGACACAGCTGCCAAAGAAGCATGCATCCTATTTCCAGTGCCTGATTGTAACGTGGCGCTGTACGATAACCATAAATCAGTTCTGGCCCAATTTAAGGAAGCACGGCAATGTTTTTGGTCCAAGGTATCTGAAACAAATAAAATGAAGACAATAATTGGTGATACTCAACCAGTACCGCCAATTATCGAAAATAGTCGTGAACAATCCATCATAACACGACTCAGGATTGGACATACAAGAAATCCTTCACCGACATGTTATAGTTGTAAATGTACCCTGACGGTGGAGCATATCCAGGAACACTGTTCGCGTCTGGAATCATCAAGAACGTATTTTGGCCTCCGGGGACAACGTCAAGCCTTACTGCCACAAAATTGGAAGAATTTGTTTAAGTTCCTAAAGGAGAACAACCTGTATCGAGAAATGTAACCACGAAATCCAGAATACGGTGCCTCTAGCCCTGTAGTTAAATATGGCACCTACAAATTAAGCAAATAATAATAATAAGGATTCGTTATCACTGATTCCTACAACCTCACACGCCCATCTTATTCACAGCAATCTTACGAACTATATTAACCTGGTATAATCCCTCAATTCGGTGTTATGTAGCCTTCTTAATGAATAATCCGGTTAATTTACCCTTTTTCGGTCCTAATGTTTTATATTACAATTTACTTTAAAATAACTTAATATGCTGTTATTCTCTTAGTGTTAGAGGCCACGTTTCACATCCGTAAAGAATAGTAGGAAGGATATTAGTTTTGTAAATTCTAACTTTTCAATTTCAGGATAGAAGGCACAGGCTAAGCTATTTCGAAATTAATAAATAACAAGCATTTTCCGATTTCACTCTCACTTTTTCTAGGTCCTATCCTTTACTAACTTCATACAGCTGACACAACACTGTCTTCACAACTTATGCCGATGAAACATTTATGCTATCAGTAAATAATCACCCATCCTAAAATCCCTAATCGAACATCACATCCCTTGAAGAATGGTTCAAAAATTGGAGAACTAAAATAAGGTCCAATAAATCTCTTCCAATAACCTTTACCCTTTTCGTATTCTTATTACTTTTACAGGACCCTACAGTGTCCTTTAATAATACTCCTCTTATCCTCATCGAACAAACCAACTAAGACTAGAAACAGCTCGTCGATTTCAACTAATACCATACTTTTTAGACATATGATGTAAACACCCTACTAATTACCAAAGACTCATTTACATGACCATAATAAGGCTTATTTTGACGTACGGAATTGAGCTTTGAGGTTCCTATTATTATTATTATATTATAAATCCAAACTGACCGATTGGCCGATCAAAATAAAAAGTCATCCGTTACCAATACCTGTAACCATAGTTAGATATGTCAATCAAGCAACGTATCGAAGATATATAATTTTTAAACTCTTTACATATATAAATATAAGACATTATTTGGATTAATGCATAAAGTTTAATTAAATTTCTTCTATAGCTCTGACAAATAGTCACTTAAATTTATAAACATGATTTTGAAATTGAGAATCAGTTAATAACTGGAATCAGAACTAAAAATATTGAATGAGCGTTATGGAAATAGGATACAATATGAAATAAATTATAATATTTCTCAGCCTATATTAATAAGATAATATGTAATAACTGATATGTAACAGAAAGAATATATTAAATATTATAAATTATAATGTATCTTAAATATTGTACACAAAATATTAATTATCAACTTTAATTAAAGTATACGATCTTAAATTATATTATTAGCTAGCTAGTTTTCATAAATAATTTCTAAGTTGTTATTCCAGACCTTAGACAAAGACCTAAAGGTATATTGAAACACATAAAGGAAGAACATAAAGGGATTTCATGAGCTGTATTCAAGATAAGTATAATATAAACCCTGTTTAGTAGTAAATTTAATGTGTGTGAGAGTTAGTTCCAATTTATAATGTAATCATTCCCTATAAATATGTATTCGTAGTTTCACTAAAATAAATATTCGTGTGGAGAATATCAGAAATGAGGGTTTGTTCATCCCTTACGCTCACCACCTAAGCGTGGTTATTCTCCTCAAGTCCTATACTATAATCTATATACTAAGCAAAGCTATTGAAATGCCTATGGCAGTAGAAGGTTTCTGTCACGAATTTCTTTTCATTTAGTAGGGGAAAAAAAATCGATAAATATTATAATAACTAGTCGTGAGTAGAAGAACGCGAATTCGAAAGATATAAAACATCATTATTTTATAATTTAAATATTGGGTTTTAACTGTTTTGAAGGTATTTCTATTTTAGTCTTTCTACTTTTACTTTTAAAAATATATTAAAAAAGTGTTGTTTTTTTCTTATAACGAAGTCGTTTCAATATATATTAGATTTTTTTTAAAAATAATCATTGGCAAATGTCTTTCTTTCTATCAGAGAAAGACATGTCTCAAGGTAGTCGTCATCCATTCTCCCTTGATTGCACGGCACCAACTCACCAACACGGGTTCCCGAGCCATGCCTGTCTTGTGGCGATGACTTTGCAGGTAATTGTGGCCAGTCGTCATGCAGAAGGAGGCTACTACATTTCTTCTTGGGAGGTCAACTGGGATTGGGTACTAAACTCTTATATATTTTCCCTCCTACCTTTTTTATGAGTGCTGTTTTTATTTCCTTCTCAATTATGGTCTGTATCATTCTTTTTACCAAGTCATAGGATCATGGATGGACTGTTGCAATTTTTTCCATTGCCTGAAAAGACTATCTGCTTCTTCGTTTCCTGAAATCCCACAATGGCTCGGAATCCACTGTAGGGCCACATAAAAAAAAAAATCTTGTAATGTAAACAAGCTATTTTAATGGGAATGTATCACCTCTGAGTCCAAAATTATTATAATTATTAATTATTATTATCATTAAAGTTATACAAAATGTTATCTGATTTTTTATATGTATGTAAACATATAAAAGTAAATAGCTAGACGGTATTGAAGATGCGTATTTAATGCAAATAAATATTATAGCAACTTTTTCTTTAAAATTAACCAAACAGAAATTTCCCTTTATACTATAAAATTATATGAAATGGTTGTTAGTATTGGTAACTGGTGAAGGAAACAAGTTCGGCATGAATTTTTGAAGTTACCATCATGTACTAAGGTCAAGATTTATTTTTCAGGACCGCCAAGAGATCAACTGACTCCGGTGGGAATTGAACCCACAATGGTTTGAAGCGAGCGTTCAGGGATCCACGCTCCAAGGAACTTCCCGTCTCTTATCGTCTCAACAACAGAGCGAAGACTGAACAGGATCTCGAGAGCCGCATCATTTTTGGCTGAGATCAACAATTCACGATGAGTGACAGTCTTAAAAGTAACTATGTATATGTAAATTCAAGGTTGATAATGTGTAACAGAATGACAAAGAAATAATAGGAAAAAAATCAAATTTAAGAAACTAGTGGGAAAAAAGAATAGAATATTTTAAGAAAGAAGGTATTAACCTGCATAATGAGACAGTTACCCACCTGTTGAGTTCGCTTACTGAGAAATTATATAGGAATTGATTTAATTTTTATAATGTCATCATTTTATTCCAGACAAAGCCTTCCTATGAAAAGGACACTTAAAGACATTTTAAACTAGCAAAATAAACATTAGATGAATTGTTTAACAGTAAAGGGTGGTGGAGTTAAATGAATTTTAAAAAAAGTTCATCTAAGTGTCCCTGAAAAATGAATTTTTTCATTATTTTATTCATTTATTCATAATAACCGATATAACGTACATAACGGTCGCTAAGTTTTATAAGTAAATCTCCACAAAGATGTCCAATGGTTCGACCCAAATAAGACCAAATCTAGTTTTCTAAGGGGAGTTCTTTTCTAAATTGGCAATTCATTCAAAGCATACAAGCCCACCAAAATAGAGTTCGACCCTCAAACGTCTTAAGGTCCTTCATTTTTCCTTTTAAATTTCACCCATGTGTGGTTTCATTGTACAGAAGATGACTTTATAACACAAATGGCTCCTCCTCTTTGTTGCATAAGCTCTTGCGCGTGGCACGAGATCGTCAGAAAACCTTAAATTGGATATTAGTCATTACAATTAATCATTATACTTCTATTTTTTTTTAAATATTTCGTAAAGCTTCATTACGTGACTAAGAAATACGTTCAAAGAGAACAAATTTAACTGGTGTTACATAGCAGTTTGAGGTTATTGTAAAGAACAACACTGGGTGTAATTGATCATTTTTAAAAATAAAAACATTTATAATTGTATAATGAACTCGATTCAGTCGTTGAAATTCAGTTCTTTTATAGAACTAGCTGGAAGACAAATTTTAATAAATCGGACACATATGTTTTTTTGAATGACTTCGAC
This sequence comes from Halyomorpha halys, assembly GCF_000696795.3. Classification (NCBI taxonomy): domain Eukaryota; kingdom Metazoa; phylum Arthropoda; class Insecta; order Hemiptera; family Pentatomidae; genus Halyomorpha; species Halyomorpha halys. Next base: position 851,022 of record NW_027107242.1, on the reverse strand, counting down.
AGCTGATCCAAGTGGGAACAGGTACAAAATCTAATAATTAAAAAAAGTTTAATGGTTTATTGAAACCTTTTCACTTTTCTCACTTAAACCACACGGTCTATGTATAGCAGTGGTTTCCAACCTAAAAAATCTGTTGACAACTGAACCATAAATTGAACTATTTGTGGTCCACCTCACCTCCAAATTTTGATTTTGTTGATATTCTGATTCATATATCATTTAAAAAATCCGATTCAAAAAATTTTAATTGATGTTATCCCAACCTAATAAACACATCAGTTAAATATTAACAATACTAAATAGAAATAGATAAAATAAAAAATTGAAATGACAGACTGACTACCAGCTAGAAAAACCGATTATGTGTTGGTAAAACCAATACAAATCCGCATTAACCTGCCTCCCCTATTTAATTCTGGAAAAAACCTTGAGTTAATTGTACCATAGTAATGTAAAACACATTGCAATAGACAACTGTAAGTAATGTTTTAATTGTAATAGTTATTAGCCTTAAATTATAATTTGTGCACTTAGTTTTTTAATAATTAGTTAAAGAAATTCATTCATGCATGACTATGAAAACAAATAAAAAATGTCGCCTAAATATAATTGTATTACTGACTGGACCTCAAGATCTACACAAATATATATATATATATATATATAAAACAAGCTATCAAGGGACCATGAAAATATCACTCCTTTCGTATTCCCTTTTCTTGTTTCCTCCTTTTCCATACGTCTTTCATTCGTTTAGAGTAAAGTGCCTTTCGTTCTTCTGTCAATTTACTGCCAGTATGTTTCTCATCTCCCACGAGATATATTCAGTCAATCCACTTTCTAAACTTCTCCCTGTTTAAACAATTCCCCTGTAAGGAATAAATGTTGACTCTTAGTAGTCATTCCATAGTTTTTGTTCTTCCTATTTTTAATCATCCATCAAACCCTTCATTTTTTCATTAATCTGTGTTTCCACACAGTGTGATTTTGAGCTTGTACAATCGATTGATAGTTTACGTTTCTTTAATGTCTTTTAAAACAAATATCCGAAATAATAGTAATGAAGAAGCCTGGTGTAGCAGTGAAAATAAGTGTGTCCCCAGGAGTTTGCCATTTAATGAAAATCAATTACCCGTTCACTTTCTACACCCAAATGGCAGGGAAAATTCTATGTTGGTAACTGTGGTTATCTCTCTTTTCATCCTACCAAATTTAACTATGAAGTTTCCTAAGGTATTATCATTAATATTATGTGAAGTGATAAAAATCAGTTTTTTATTCGTGCCTCATTAATCTATCTCTCTTGAGCTCAACATTGGTGGGTATTTTATTTTGTTATTGTTAACGCAATAAATGATCTTAAAAAATTTTATTTCGTTTTTTAAAACGTTTAAGATGTTTTTTTCATTCATCTGGCCTCACAGCCTTTTTGCTTTCCAGATTAATGATATGCGCTCAATATGTTAGAGAATTAAAATTAAACCAAGCTTCAAGTCACCGATTTTGTTGTTGTGAAGTTTTAGCATAAACTTTTAATGTTATAATGGGCAGTTAACGAAAAAATATTCCAAAAATTATGATGTATCATTATTACGAAAGAAGGGGCAATGCTTGCAATGCAAGGTGGTTCCATTATTCGTGGTATCTAAAATCATTCAATGCGAAGTGATAAATACTTCTTTATTATGAATTTATGAAGCCTCAGAATTTATTGAGTGAAAATAATAATATTAATTATCCTTTATTCGTTTGAATAATTTCAACATTTACATTTGTATACATATTTTTTTTATTTATTCTTTATCTTGAACTAAACAAATTAGTATGTTTGAAATTATTTTCTTAAATTAAATTATTTTTCCAAATTGCATCTTGTCCTTCATTAATGTATTTTTTTATATTCTAATTTATAAATATGAAATATTCAATATAATATCATAATCAATTACCGTTTCGATAACAAATAATTCCACAGAAATATTATTTTTCTGAATAATTTCTCATTCGTCAGCCTCATTTAAATTACACGACTCTATTTCGAAGGATCTGACGTAAGACGTACTCTATTGAAAATATTATTTCGTCCGCAGACAGAAAAATGGAGATCTAGTTTTAAAAAAAATCAAGGAAGTGTTAATAATCTTAAAAAAGTATATACATGGAGAAAATGCATATGTTTAGGGAATGTTCGATATCTATATTCTGTAATTGGAAATAATACGGAAAGTAATTTTAATATTGAATGAAAGCACCTTTTACTGCGAGAACCTCGAAACAATTGAGGCTTAACGTAAGATAAGAATTTATAACACAACATAATTTTACGTATAATTATCTTCAAAATTTATGTAATAAAATAAACAGAATTAAAGTGTAAAAAATATGCAACTATCTTAGCTAAGTTTCAGCGAAAAACATCTAATATTTTCAGTTAAATGACCACTCTCAATACACTGTAAAAATGTACTTACTTCTGAATGTAACTGATAAGTTGTCAGTTTCATGAACTAATTATATATTACAATAACATGTACTTTTTTTTTTTTAAGTCTGAAGGTAAAAGATAAAGGAGGAGACAGCCTCGTCTGATATTGATAGACGATGATGGAACTAGGTTGAAGGTGTTGGAAGTAGCCCAGTGGAAGTTCGTAACATCTGACAGAGTGGAACAAAGTTCCTCGGATAAGAGACGAGGAAGAAGAACATTGCAGCATATATATAAACTATATTTGATACTAAAATATCCTAGGCTTATGTTAAAAGCTAGATAAGATATTTGAAGAAGAGAGTTACTCAATAAATAAATTAGAACAGTTTCAATCCACGTTCGATCAATAATACAGATTAACTAAAAATGTTATTCTATATGTTTATTTATATTCTAAAAATTAATATAAACGAACAAGGAACCAATCCACAGTTTTGTGAAATTGCATTTTATAACTCAAAACGGTGAGAGTCCCGCCTTGACTCTCCTCTATGCTTTAGAAGAAGAAACGTCTTAGCTTATACAATATATAAGTTTTATAGATATATTTTTCAATTTATAATATAAACCCAACCACCAGTATTTTCTTATATCATTATTAAATACATATAGAGCCTTTGTTGCAAAATGAAGAAATTATCTCAATTTCTATAAATTTTTATGGTGAAAAAAATTCCTAAGATGAATATAAATTATTCTATATTTTTCTTCAAAACTGCACAACGTTTCAGGACAATTATCCCATATCCATGGACCTTAATATAACTACAAATAATATTTCATTTTAAGCAACAATTCTCATCCAAGTCATATAAATGTATTTGTAATTCATATAAACTTGTCATACTTTCAATTATCGAAATCGAAGAAATTATCATTATAGCTACGAAAATAATGTATGTCGGTTTATGTTGCGTACGTGGCTATAATCGCTATTCGAATGATAACTATAAACAAATTACGTCTAACAATGTAGAATCCAAATTAACTGTGTACGATCATTACTTTAAAAAATATGGCTCTTCAAACCTTCAACGTTTCCTACAAAACGTTGAATTATCACAATTTTCTAATATATTCTGATATCTCGTAAAAAATATGCAATACACGAGAACAAACATATGGAAAGAATTTATAGTAACTTCAATTAATTTTCATCTCAGAACATAAGAATTTTTGACGTGACAACGTCTTATAAATCATTTTGCGGGATGCCATGTTAGAAAAAGTGTCCTGTAACGAAAAACAGCTTTTATAATTTCCATGTATTTCTTAACAATGTCGTATAAAATCACATGTTATTTTATTCGTTCAAGCAAAATGATTATAACAATATTTTGACGTGACAACGTCTTATAAATCATTTTGCGGGATGCCATGTTAG
>NW_027107242.1:839061-846690 GCF_000696795.3 Halyomorpha halys | reverse complement strand
TGTAATTTACAACTGTACAAAATAATACAATAGGTAAATATGTAGTATGTTTCATATACACTTGAAAATCTTGGGAAGGAACCACCCATTCGTGGTACTTCAAACATTAATTTAAATTAGAAGGTCCCGTGGCCATCTTTTTGAAATTATCATGGTTGAATTTTAAATTTAATAATAATAAATGTAAATGACTAGTCAGTGTATTGAGTTCGAAGAATGTTTATTTCAATTTAATAACAATTTAAAACTCTTAAAGATTACTTACGCCAAAACATTCACTAAAAGGCTGAAATGAAAACTAATTAAATTTAATTAATTTTTATGAGTATTTTTATAAAAGGAATATTTTTTACGAAATTTTACAAGAGACAGACTATGACAATAATTGTTCACTTTTCAGAGAAAATGGTCGTATTTAATGAGCTGTATCTTAAAAATTAATGGAACCCAGAAAGGTACTTGGAAGGTAACTAGAACCCAGACAAAAAAAATTCTTATAATTTACATTTTCTGTTAAATAATTCTACATTATGCAGTTTTTTATCAACTTTCTTTTTTCTTAATCCTTTTTTCTTTGTCAAAGCTTTAAACAAGCTATATTCATTCCCTCTTCTTTATTATCTCTTTCCATTGTTCTACATCAAATTATTTTTTCTCTTTCAAACCTTTGATGCCATTGTATTTTATAACAGTATGTAGGAGTTTCAGCTAAGGATATTCAATTTAGATCGTTATCTCCTGAAATTCGTTCTTTTATTTGTTCCCTTTAATTAAGGAATAATAAATGAAAATTAATATTACATAATTGATGTTATTTTAAATAAACAACTGAATTGTGTATATAATATTTTGATTTCATTCTAGGAAAGACTGTTTATCGGGTTTATCTCATTTTAAAGCGGGAAAACGGAATGAAAAATAGGGAAGAGTGTTACAAAACTAAAGAAAATCAAAATAATTACATGATTTTGCAACCATTAACTAAGACACGAAATTATCTTCAACCGCATTCGTATAGTAGCACAGTGACTTTTCCCATCGTTACCTTATTCAAGGGCTGGAAGAATTCACCCATTGTCAACAGCTAAGCACGTCCTCTCAGCCCTTAGCCAAGCCAGAACGATGAAGGTGAAATTAGAAAACTACTGTATTTTATTTAAGAAAATAAAAATTGTATTATATTCTAATAATTGTTAATTAATGCATCCAAATAGTCAGAGATAAAGACATATATAAACATCATGTAAAGACTTTTAATTACTAAAATTAAGATATCCTTAATAACCAATCGCTTAGTAACCGAGACCAAATTGTCATAAATAATTTACAGAAGTTAAAAACGTCTAGAAATAAATATATTGTAAACTAAAGAATATATCGTTTAGTAACCAAGACCAAATTGTCATAAATTATAATTTACAGAAGTTAAAAACCTCAAGAAATAGATATATTTTAAACTAAAGAATGCTTATATAATCCTATCACCCCTATTTATACTTATAAATATATATAGACGGTGAAATTCAAAACCAAATGTATTTAAATTATCAATTGAAAAAGAAATTCAAAGTAATGTTGAAGTGATAGTTGTTTAAATTTAGTGAGATAAAAAAACGTTTAAAGTCCGAAATAGACATTATTTATTTTATAATGAATATCTTGTACTCTTTTTTTTTTTTAAGCAATTTTCCAGATAACAAATAGGTAAAATTGTTTTCTCTTAACAAATAGAAACTTATTTAATTATATTATTACTTATGGCTAGAATTTTCAGAAATATCTTAAAGTATTTTTTAAGCAGTGACCTCTTTCTTAGCTCTCAACAATACTGTAACGTTCAAACGATTCTTCTCAGACCGAGCTTCCAATTTCTGGGAATCCTTTCTAATTCCCTTCTCAATTTCAAACCCTTCCAAATCTTTAGAAAAAGGTAAATGGTAAAGCTACCGAACCTTATTACATTAATAACAAATATATATTTTATTAATTTAAATATATATTTCTTTTAATTTTATCAGTATTTTTATTAATTAGAAAATGTAAAAATGTTGTTCTTTTCCTTGTATATGATCGTGACAGCCAAATCGTATATTTTCTATTTGAAATACGTATTTTATATTATTTATTTATTGGATACGAGATCGACCTGATGGGCCTTACATGGTTGATATAACCGTTTTATATTTTTTTTTAAACAATTGATTACAGGGAGAAGGGGATAAAGAATGCTTAGTGTGTCTCGTGCTTAGGGGTGTCTCGTACGAAAGACACCCCTAACTATACAAAACGTTATAATTTGAAAAAAATTGATAAAAATAATGCTTCTTAATAAAAGAGAAAAGTAAAATTAATAACAAAAACAATGACATTTGTAGACCTAACAGAACAAACAATTTAATTAATTAATTTAATTTGAAAAAAAGATGAAGAGAGAAACAAATATAAAATAAAAGTAGTGTGAATAATTGAATTAATAAATATAGAATTTATAACAGAATGTCCTACAGCAGCTTGGGCTTAGGTCTTCGGGTTGAGGTACGGTTTCCCAAGTTATAGGTCACTGCTCTTTTAACTACCGGTAAATGGGAGTGAAACTTTATGAACCATTTTTTCATGTAACCCTCTGTCGACTCTATTTATAATTTCCGATATTTCTTATGAACCAAGGAGCATCCACAAATATGCGTTTACTTAACAGCACTTGTAGAGATTTTTTAAATTAGTTATAGTTATTTTATAAACTATGGTTTTTATCTTTTAGAATGAGCTCCATATGATTACTACAGGTCAGGGTTATGTCATAACAGTTTTATTTCTTTTCATTTGCATTTATCCCCAACCCATAAATGAGCAAATAAGAAAAATTAACATCTTCCATGAGATTCAGATGTAAATTAATTCATCAAATATATTTAGTTTAACTCAAATTCTTTATTCCCACAATTCGATTGATGTTATTAACAACCAATTAGATGATTAAAATGACACTGCCTTCAAAGGGCTTGGCCTATAACTTGAAATGTCATTTATGATCCTATGTACCATGACAATAATGACTAATGGTTATTTTAAGCCCCTAATGTTGCCAAACAACATTTATTTAATTATTGAGGAAGTAATATATATATTATTATGATATGGTTAACGCAAATTTATTATTAGCATCACAGTGAAAATGAAATAAGTAATTGTAAATAGGAAATCATTATAAAATTTTTCCTATAAAAAAATATTAAATTATTTATTAACAATTAGCGATGATTATAATCTAATAATAATAACAATAACTTTACGTTAGCCAAATCATATCAAATCGAGGAACATTAAAAATGTGGCTAAAATTAGAAAACTGCATGAAATTTTCATTAATAACTAGTTGTACCGCTTTAGAGAGCTATTAGGAACTTAATGAATATTAGAGAACATTCCCCCAAAAGGTAAAAAATAAAATAGAATTAACAAGCATTAATAAATTAATGTCTATTACAAATTCAACCCTCAATATGTAACGGAAATTTAACGTACATAAATAAAGAAAAAAGAGGGGAGGAGCCAAATTTATTAAAGTGGGGGTAGATCCTAAAAAAATTCGCCCGATAAGAAAAGAGAGAGAGAGAAAAAAGTACCACCTTCACATATGGAATAGACGGACAATTCATTCTTCAGAGTTCTTTTGAGGGACCACCACGTCTCCTCCGTGGTCTAGGGAGGCAGATAGACAAGATTTCATTCCATCTTCCTTTCCTGAGAATTCCTGATAGAAGACACAACACATGGATCTCATGTGAAGACTAGATAGCAATCATACAACAAAGTAAAACTCATTAATAATTATATTGGCTGAGTTAAAAAACGCTTATTCACAAAATATAGTAGGGATATGTAAGAATTTATAATAATAGCCGATATACAAATATAATGTAATTTAACATTGATGGAAATCAATATTATAATTGATTATAAATATTAATATTATAAATTCAAAATTTTTGCTTGACTTTCTAAAGAACAACAAACTATATTGACAGATATAACCTCTGAATTCGGAATACAATTTATTTAACCTTGTTTTGTACGCAACCTAAAAATTAAGTAAATAAATAAACATTGTTTGAAGTTTAATTCAAAATTATAATAATTTGTTCATAGTTAGTAACTGTTATGATAATGTTTATTTTAATTTAATATAAAGGAAATATTTCAGAAATATTAACAAAAAGGTCTACCGTTTTAATAAACCTATTTATTTGTTTAATATAGTATGTTCCATTTACATTTCATTACTACAATTCTGCTTGTAAGATAAATATGTTAGTATCATTTTAATTACAATCATCCTATTTATTTGAAAGCTTTTAATTAATATGCCGCCTCAATTAAATGTATGTTAATGTAAATCATTAATAACTTAACTCTATGCCCCAATGGATTCGTACTTCTAGGTGAACTACCCAATATAAAATATTTGATTAAGGTAATTATTTATATTTAACCGATTTATATTTAAAATAAATAATACTTAATTATATTTAATATTTAATAAGATTAGAGGAGGGAATATTAACATATCCTGATATGTAAGGTTCCATCTCAGGCTATTATCATCTACCACTGTTTCAGATTCATCTTACATTCAGGTTTTTCGTTATTTTTTATGCGGCCTCTCATTGCATTTCTTCCTGTATTGCATTTTCATGATCTGAATTTAAATGCAGTAGAGAGTCCCATAATTTGCTTATCATTATAAGTAGGAATGTGTTTTTAAAGCCGGTTGTTTCTTTTTTATTACTTCACTCATGCTCAGGAAGCCTTTCTTTATGGAGTTACACCACTTTTCCTCTAAATTGAATCTCTACTTACTTTGGTAGGTACTTGAATTCGCCCTCTTGTTCTAAAGGAACTCCATCCTCAGTTAACTGTCCTTTATTTATTTTTGAAACACCTTCAACCGAAAATCTAATCCCAGAGTGTGAATGTCAAGATTCATTTTTATAGGAACCCTACTAGTTAAATATTGATTGACCAAGGTGGGATTCGAACCTTCAAGCCGTGTATTCTGGGAGGAGAAACTATTCTTTCTTCTCTCTTTTTAATTTTGATAATTTTAATTTTCTCTATCTACATTCACAAGTTAATCTTTAGATAAACTTTTTGATGGATGCAAAGGTTGAATTAGAGGTGATGTCTATTGTTTACGAAAATCACAAAATCTTCTGCATGAACAAAATGAGAGAAAAATACGATCATTGGCATTGAGTGCATATGCTCAAGAGTCTAATGGGTTATTCTTTTGCTCTTTGTAGTGTACTATGTAGTAAATAGCTGAGGAGTGAGACTGCATGCTTGCATGACAAGCTGATTTAATGCCTATAGAGATTTTTAATATCCATAATAAGACTATTTTTAACTCATTTTTCCACTAGAATATTTACTAGATTTTTTTTCATTTTCAAATGCCTTTGTCAGGTCTGCAATATATCTTTATAACTCCTTGTATCTTTCTATTACGTTCTCTGAGATTTTTTCGAATATGAATATGAGATCTGATGTTTTCTGTTTTCTGCGTGATATTCTCTTTTAAATTTAATCTTATGAGTATATCATGTTTGGGGAACTCAGGAAAGGAAGTGCATCAGTTTTTATATTACCCATCGTATTACATTGCCCTTAAATATTAAGATTATAATTGAAACTCCTTCATTGTCCGTACTTGTCTTAAATGCATTTGATTAACATATTCACTCTCTTTGTGCAAATTTCATAATATATTGCAAAACAGTTTCTGAATGTCGCAAAAGTTTTATTCTTTCTTTAATACTGTACTATATTCTCTTTATTATCTTCCTCTTTTCTTATGTCTTCATTTCTTTTTCTTTATTTTCTCCTTTATTAATCTCTTCTCAGGCATTATTTTTTTTTTTTCAGAACCTTGTTTCTTTTCTATTGGGGATTGGCTCGTATGTTTCTTTGGAGTCGTTTGAGGGGTTTTCTGTTATGTATGATTTCCAATTTATCTTCTTATCTATACATCTTCTAAACCTCATTATTCTACTATGAAGTTTTTTCGCGTAGTTTTTAGTATATCTCCACTGAGTCACGCTGTATAAAGTTAGGAATACCAAGCTTGGCAGACCAAGCTGTTTCAACTTGGTCTGCGAACCCAAGGGAAAGTACAATAATAATAATGATAATTTATTTATTTGTTTATGCGGAAACCCCCGTATTAATAGAGTTGGCCTGTAAAGTACATAATTTACCAATTATAGTTATACTAATAAAATAATAATAATAACAATCAACAAACTATTTGATTATTATATAAGCTAATTACAAAACTGAATACCCAAATAGTAAACTAAAGATCATTTATATAAGCTAATAACAAACAGTGAACCCAAACTGTGTCCATCTACATTAGTCAGTGTTAAAAGAAATAGAACAAAAATAACATTACTTACTTATCTTATTCTGCTCAAAGTATAAGGCTTTGAGTTACATATATAAAAAGATCCGATTTTGAGGGTACAGAAAAAAATTCATACAACTGGTTTTGGTTAATATAGCTTAGTTTCGGCATGTACCAGATTCGGTTCTCATGATACGCGGGGCATTTGTTAAAAAATGGTAACAATCCTCTAATGCTGTTTAAACAAAAGCTGGGCATAGCTTCTGCAGGTCTAAAATATATTTGTGCCGACTGACACTATAAATGTATGTAGAGTAATTGCATATTCATCGGATAGTCTTAGTTGGGCAATTATTTTCAACTGAGCTATGGGGCAGTTGATTTTTAGATAGCTTTGAGGAGCGTCCGTTTTAATGAATACCCTACCATATCCACGGGTTATAGGCCGATTCTCGTAATAACAAGAGATCTTTATCCTTGACAATTCTCTGTATCTATCCAAGATCTCCCCCATTCTAATTTTGATTTATAACCGGATCATTGAATAGAAGGGGGTCAAACATTCCGAAGCTCTCCAATAGTTTTCTGATCTGCGGTATCAATTATTTTTCTAACTCAAATGGTTGTGACTGTCCAGCTACAGTAGCTTTAAATAACATTGTACGAAGCCAGTACAACTCATGTTAAACATTTTTAGTAACCAGGACAAAGTTTGCTTTAAAACGTGATATCCCACAAGACTAGAGGCCACTTCTAGTCTTGATGTGTGAGGGAAGATACCAATGAAGTATGTTTTCTTCTATTACATTTTAGAATTATTAGCGTGCTACCAATAGGATATTTCCCAGCAAACATGTACCATGTCACTAAACCATACTTTGCATCATAATTACTTGTGTTGTATAGCTTAAATATAGCTTTAAATTTTAATAAACAATTAAAAAATAATAATTGAGAAGCAGATTGCTGTTTCTTCATTTTTAAAATTATATTAATTTATTGGAAGATTGTTGATTGACCGTGCGTATAGATGAATGGTAAAAAAAAAAAAAAAACTCAAATAATAAATGGGTAAAAATAGTATACCCATTTACTATTTGTTTGTTTTTTTTTTACCGCACCCGGACCATATTCCATTCATATACTAATTTATCTTTTCTTATATTTATAACTTTTATTTTTCCTTTCATTCTTGGATCTTTCATTAAACAAATACTATATAT
>NW_027107242.1:827727-838941 GCF_000696795.3 Halyomorpha halys | reverse complement strand
GAATCTTTAATGTTAGTCCCTTGTGGTCCAGAATGAAAGGGACCTAAGCTTCTGTCAGAGTTGAACTCATGCTATTTGGCAGCTGAATAATCAGCTGTAATGAAATCACTTGAATATGATAATACACTTTCAACTCTACATAAAATATGCAATGCAAAGTAAATTATATGCGTAAGATAAACTTTATGTCATAATGTAAATTAAGTTGTCACTCATACAGTGTTAGAGAAATATTATTGATTAACGGTATTATTAAATGTTATTAGATAGCTGTTTCAGATATGATAGGTACTTCTGCACGCAGCAGGTATTACATTCCTGGTCATGGAATGAATTTAAGGAAGATTTTTTTTTAAAGTTTAAAACAACCCATGACTTATGTATAGTATTATTATTTATAATATTATTTATTATCAAAATAAAATTGCTGAAACGTTTTAGACTAAAGTATATTATTAAACATAATAGAAAGTAGACAATTTCCTCGACCACATTAACGTGATTTACTAGGAGTATTTTTCAAGACGTTTTATTTCATTATTTAATACGATTTTTATAATTTTATAAAAAAATGTAAGGTGAGATAATTTAGGTGCTTTAAGGAATTCAACTGCTGTATAGCTTAGATGGAAGTCTGGATCCGGGTTTAACACACGCAAAAGGTTTTCTGTACAAATTTAAATTTAGATAGTCAATACAGCTTTACTAATATTGGATGGGGTATTCTGGTACCAACCTAATCGCTTTTCCATCCCTCAATTATTTCGTTTGGATTCAGGTGTTTGCTATCAAGCGTATGTTCCTTACTGATAAAATAGTAAATTTGTTTTATATGTGACCACGAGGCACGTATATTTCTCTCTGCCCACAGTTTTGTGAAATATATTCCAGTTAAAAGTTTTTAAAGATATGGGGCAGATAAAATATTAAACATTCATCTCAATAAATATTGAGCTTTCTTTTTCAAATAATGTATTTTTATGTTCATAAAAAATTACCTACAATATATCATTGAAACATACTAGTGTATTCTAAGCCTTAAATATATTTAGCTAAGGGAGTAAGAAAACAGATAAAAACCAGAAACGAATCTAAAATTCATTTTTTTCTATTAGAGAAAAATATGTTTAATATACAATTATATATTTATATACACAATATAAAATGCTAAATTAAATTGTTTCGATTTAAATTATACAATAGAAAAAATGAAATAAACCCAATATGAAAAACCATATTCTTTTTAAACTTACTTATAAAAGATGTAATAGGCTTTTTATCACCTTTTTGAAATATTTTCCAGTTACCCTCATGATATTCAATAGTTTCATTTTTTTTTTTATTTTTCATTCTACCTCATTTTTTGGGTACATGGAAAATAATGGAAACATTTTTTAAAACACAAACTTGTTCTCTTACATTATGAATACAGGCATTGGGAGGAAAAACACACTATGGGCATGGCCGCTGACATCAAATAACTTTAGAAAGAGCCAAAATATAAAAAAGCCACATATAAGCCAAAAAAAAAACCAAAACAAATGAGTACGTTTTTACACCAGTTTCTGTCATATACTGTGTAGGACTTGGTAGTACAAGGGCCAGGAAGAAAAAAAAGGGCAGTTATTTCACCCCAATTTTTATTACTTTAATGAAAACCGTGTATAATTACTAGCAAAAATTGAGTCTTCCATGTATAGTTAGGGGAAATAAAAATTAGTGCCCGTTTCAGAACCTTAAAAAAAAATTAATTTTTCATTTGTAGCTCTATATCTTAAAAACTACCAATAGCACTAGAAAACCAAAAAGAACATTATTTACAGAAAATGTTCTGAAATGTTAGCCCAAATAGAGCTTTTAACGTTCAATGGTTCTCGAGATATAGATTTTTACAAAGCAAAATTTCATAAAAATCTACTTAAAGATTAGTAGTTAGTTAATTTATTTTGAGAAATCTATATCTCAGGAACTATGGGACATATAGATGTCTATTAGCACTCAAATTAAAGCTAGCTTAATGTACTATAAAATAGTTTATTGCCTTTATCTTCGTAGGAATAGTATTTTTTATGATATATACTAAAATATATTGATTTATAGTTGTTAGGACAATAAGTTTGATTTATGAAAAACTTTATTTCAGAAACCATAAGACATACAGATGTCTTCTAGCACTTAAATTAAAGCTAGTATAATTTACTATAATATAGTTTATAACATTTATCTTTGTAGAAGAAGCAGTTTTTATCATATTTAACAAAATAAATTCACAAAATGTTAATTTCTTGTTGTTCGAATGTAATGTTTGATATTTGAAAAAATGTATGTGAGGAACTATACATATGTCTGCTCGTACAAAAAATAAGGGAAATTTAATTTACCATAATGCAGTTTATGACACATTTCATCGTAGGGGTAGTAGTTTTTATGATATTCTCATATGAATATAAATATGACACATAAAAATTGGTCCGAACAACTATAAATCAATTTATTTCAGAAAATATCATTAAAACTACTATTCCTACGAAGATAAACTTTATAAACTATTTTATAGTCCATTAGACTAGCTTTAATTTGCTACTAATAGACATCTGCACGTCGAATGGTTTTTGAGCTATAAGTTTCTCAAAATAAATTCATTGACTACTGATCTTTCAGTACATTTTAATGAAATGGTGCTTTTTACAAAGCTATATCTCCAGAACTATTGAACGTTAAAAGCTCTATTTGGGCTAACATTTCAGAACATTTTCTGTAAATAATGTTCTGTTTGGTTTTCTAGTGCTATTGGTAGTTTTAAAGATATAGAGCTTCAAATGAAAAATTAATTTATTCTACCGTCTTGAAACAGCCACCATTTTTTATCCCCCCTACCTATACTTGGCAGACTCATCAATATATAGCTTTCATTAAAGTAATCAAAAATTTGGGTTAAATAACTGCCTTTTTCCTTCTCTTTTGCACTTGTACTAAGGTAAGGCGACAAACAACCAGTTGACAATGATATAGAAGACCAGTGCATTCTAATGACTTTTCTTTTAAAATTGGTTTAAAAAAAAAAAAATGTTTTAAATTCACAGCGCACTGTGAACTCTATGTTGTATTATGTAAAGGGTTAATACACATACTTAAATAGACGATCTTCCACTAAACGATCTACCAAGATTTCATTCATACTTAGAAAGAGGCCAATGTTACGAAAGATTTTTATAAACGTACGACTTTTGTTAGGAACTCTCCGAACATACGTACACAGCCACTTAGGACTTAAAATAGTGGCTTGCGGACGTGGGAACACTGATTTTCACAAAAAGTCTTTGGTGAGACTAGGTCAAAAAATGTTGGATCCGTGTCCGAGGAATTTTTCTAATGCTAATAAGGAGCCGAGAAAAAAAATTAAATAATTTCAATAATCGTTTATAGTATCGTTTTCTCTCTTTATTATGTATGTGTTTAAAGGTTGGGTTATGTTGTTACTCACCGGTTTTTAATTCAACTAATTGAAATATAAAATACAAAAAAAAATACTCTTACATTAAAGAAGGTCAATAAATTTTTTTTAGTGAAAAATGTATCAGATGTATTTTTATTGTACATAGGATTATTTGATTGGAATTTTAAGAGAAATAGAAAATCATAATTTTTTTTGAATTCTTTTCTACTAACGTCAGATGTTCACGTAAATATTCAATGCAAAATATTTTATCCAATCAACGTTGGAAAGCTACATTTCTACTATCTCAATTCTAGCCCATTACTATTATAAGTAGTACATGGCAGTGCTATTAAAAAGTAGTAAATTGTTGTACTGTAATAATCCATTAATATATATTTTTAAAAAATAAAAGGACATTCTTAGCACTCAGTTGTTGGTCATTTTATAATCTTTACGTAATTTTGGTTTTTAATCAGATGGCTATGCCGTAACTAAAAAAAAAAAGGTTAAATGGAATTAAATCCAAATTTCCATAGTCTTATAATAACAAAATTATAGCATCTTACAATATTATTAAGATTTCATTAGGTACTTCCGAAGGCCTCTTCTGAAAAATTAAACAAAACGATTATTCAGCATCAAGGGCTTACCTAAAAGGTTTGTTTTTGTTTAGAAGTGTAAAACAAATCTAAAATAAAACAGGTGATAGGAATAAACCTCTGCAGAGGCACTTAGGGGTTAAAACTAAAATATAAAAAATAATAACTTTGTAAAAAGTGAGACTGAAAAGCTTGATTGTCCTTCAGTTAAAAAGATCTTAAAGGAAGCTCTACTTCTAATAAAGAATCATCCTTAGAGACCTTAATGTTCCATATGTAACCGACCTAGCCCGAACCAGATATCAATCCTTCCATTATAAACATCCTAACCATCAAAACCAACTAGTTTATAACCTTGCTTCCTCTTCCATTCCTAACAATCCTCCGAAGAGCCTGAAAAGAAGATGGCTTCGAGACCTTCTAATGTGGAAATATTATTAGAGGTCTACCAATGGGTAGTCTCGCTACTGATCTTACATCAACACATCAAATTTAGTAGATGTATTTTTATGTAAATATAATTATAAATATCAATAAATAAATAAAATATTTGGTTTATATTTGTTTCAGTCAAATACCGTTTTCCGTATTTTATTTATTTATTTTTTTTATACCAGCTTCATTTATAGGACTTTTTATCTACGATACTTCGAAGCAGCTCATAAACTTATAAAGAAAGTCATCATAAAGTATGCTGGGCTGTTGCCTTTACACGTCTGTACTAATTTAATTACATTAAAAAAAGGCCAAATTAATAGCCAACATACAAGCCTTTTAGTAATTTCAGATAATGGTTGTAACAGTGATTATACATGTGTAACGGTGATATTAAAGAGCAATTTTGCTAAAACGCACAATAGGAAAGCACCCCGCTTACATGAGCACGGATAAAGGGAGAATAAAGTAATTGCCGACGGGTCTGCAACACAAAGAACAATTTACACCTAGTTCCCTCAGTTGGTAATGAAAAGCCGGCACCACAGGGCGGAAATAACTGGGAACACACCAGTTTTGTTTCCAAAAATAACAATGAATTTCAAACAACTTTCGCTAAAAAGGACAGTCATGCAGTTGGCCCAAGGGACATTTCACCCAAAATGTAGCAATGTTTTACTGATTTCAAAACTGTCATCTGAAAATTGAAAATCAAACAAAATAAGAGTGATAAACAAGTTAAGCTATACGAGTGTACAGCTGAGTGAGCCGAAAAAAACAATTTGCTTTTTTTCTTTTCTTTATTTTTAAATCTTGTAAATGTATTAGGGAGATGAAGTAGAGGAAATAAATCAGTTCTATTCATATCACCCTATCACAAATGAACTTTAAAGATGATGCAAGTTAGCTAAAATTAAGATTTATACAATAATTTTTAACTTTTCAAAACTTAACACTATCTGAATGCAGTAGATCAAACATTTATGCATCGAAATTATGGAAAATATTGTTAAAATATCATTTTAATTCATCGACGTATTTTGGTCTCATATTGCAGTTAAAGTTGCAGAAAAAAAAATTATTTTTTTATAATTCATTAATTGTTATTTACAACTATAAAAATATACAAAACAAGTAAATTTGCTGTAAGTGACATAGTGCCATGATACAAACATGTGGAGAATTTACTCATTGATAGAACTCCAATAAGAAAAAAATTACAAATCAAATATTGAAATTACAGGATAGTGATAAAAATAATACGCATACTGATTTCTTGTATATTTCATATTAATTATTTCAGATACTGAGTAGTGACATAGAAAATTCCAGAAAAAAAAAGCCAAACCTCACGTTTTATTACTTACTTTCATATGAAGGTACTTATTTCTCAGATCGTACTTTAATGAAAGAAGTTTCGCATACCAACGTTTCTAGAAATACCTTTATTTATTTTAAAATCATATAAACAACTGCTTTTATTACTTAAGATGTGAATACACACCAATACTTGTGAAATTAAGTAACTAAACCGTGATGTCTATATAAATAAAATATCACATAGTTTTTCAGTATTTAAAATAAGACAGGAAAAAAAAATATTTAAAAATCCTACAGTTTCTGTAACTTAAAAAAAATATATTTTAGCTTATATAAGTAAAATGAACAATAAGTAACATGAAAGATGATTGTTTCATCACATTGAAGAAGATGTGTTCATCACATCACGTCGATAAAGGTACACATTATTAATAAAAACATTTACTGGTAAGCAAATTTTTCATCCCAAGTTATATAAACGAGTATAAACTAAGTTAAGAAAATATAAGGGGGGTGACGGTAACAGCGTGGTAACACGCCACCTAAAGGTTATGAGATCGAGTCCCCAGCCCTATCCCGGATTTTTTCAAGCATTTAATTATACAATACTCACTCAAAACCTGACCCCGCGTAATTTGTGAGGTCCGTTAGCCAATGGGTGGCACTAAGAAAAATAGACGTGGGAGTGACGAACCCACCCTATGAAAACCATACGTCATGAGACGCGCTCTGTGGTCTGTCGCGCCAATAATAATAATAAGAAGAAGAAAACATAAACATAGATGAATTGAAAACTAATTAATAATGATTGATAAAATAGTAAATATAGAACTAGAGCAATGGAATAAAATAACACTTATTAAAAGTAGTAATAAATAAGTTAAAATTAAAAGCGGCTTAAGTATGGTGCGATAACCGATAAGAGGGGTAGGTGATCGCATAAGAAAATAAATAGAACGAGATAGCAAAAGAATAAAACATATAACTGTTGGAGTTTTGTGTGAAGGTGACTGTGGTGGGGCAACTCAACCTCTCACTCATTCCACCTCCTCCTTTCCTCACCTTTCAACCTCCAGAACCCAGGGGAAGGAACAACTTTATTTATTTACTTTTTAAACAATTTTGATCTCTTTTCTCTCAACTTTATTCATTTTAACATCCGACGTTTCGACCTCTCAGGTCATTCTCAAGGATTCCTACAAACAGCTCCTTTTAATTACTTTTATAACAAATTTCCTTCACTTACATACTGATTTTTTTGGTCTTACCTTATTCTGTATTATTTATTTATTTATATGATTTAACCCTTATCTGTTATCGCGACATATTTATGCCACATTTACTTCTTCACCAGTCTCTCTTTTAATTCTTATCTATTTATTACAATATTATTCTTGTTCTTTCTATACTTACTAATTTGTCACTCATTACTGTACCTGATATTTATTAGTTTAATATTCATCTATATTTATATTTCCTTAACTTCGTTTGTATCTTAATTTTTTTTCATAATTTTACATATAATTTTTACTCCCTTTTTATTTATATTGTAATTGTTTTTTCATATCTTACAATTTTGTATCTCGTTCTCTTTTAACCCTGACGGAGTCCTGAAAAGTGGGGCGAAATGTTGGTTACAAATAAATTGTTTAGTTATTTTTCTGTTTACAATTTTTTATCTTTATTGACCAACAACCGGTCTATCCCCCTACAATTTACTACATACTGTCAAATACTATAAATTTTCCAATACGCTATCAAATAATATTTTAACAGTGTTTGTGTATCAAAACCATAGAAAAAAGGTGTCTAAAATGATTAAGGTGATTAAAATGATAAAAGGTGAATAAAATTGGAATATTAAAATAAATCCCACAAAATCACCTTTACTATTCGTCATAAACCCACTGACTGTGGTACAGTATCCTTTAATAATATGGCTCTTACCCCTGTCAAACAGATCCGCTACCTTGGACTGCAACTGGACAAACGACTTACCTGGAATCCTCACACAAGACTGAAAAGGCAGAAAACTCCACGTTGACTTCGACTATTACACCACTTACTAGAAAAACGGACGAAACTTCCATTACATAAGACTGATCTACATGACTGTAATAAGGCCAATCTGGACATATGAAGTTGAGCTTTGGAGCTCCACTATTCCTCTCGTATCCAATCATTACAATCCAAAATCCTCAAGCTCCTTACTTTGTTACATATAAAATCAACCATAAAGAGCTATATGTAACCGATCTACCTGAACTAGAGATCACTCCTTTCATTACAACCTTCAAACGAACCAAACCAACTAGTTTCTAACCGTGCTCCCTCTTCCATTCCTAATAATACTCTAGGCGCCTGAAAAGAAGATGGCCACGAGACCTTCCAATGTAGAAATATCATAAAAGTAATAATAAAAGCAATGGGCAGTTTCTCTATATGTCTGTACACTCCATTATGACCTTAGATCAAATTTACTGAATATATTTTTATGTAAATATCATTAAATAAAAAAACAAAATAAAGAAAACAGTGTTTGTTTCTGTTAAATAAATCAATTAAACTTGTAGCTATAGCATTTACATGGTGGAATTTAAAATTTTTATAAATGGTAATTTTCATACATTTAAAACTCAAACGCGACCAGAAGGTATGAGACAATTTGGTTAATATGCACTCTCCTTATTTCACATCTTTCTTATTTATTTCCTTTCCGTTATACAAAAATGAATTTTATCACCCCATCCTAAAATATAGTTTTAATATTAAGATAAAACATTTGTGTTTCCTAAACAACAATATTTTTTAACTTTTGCTAAAACCTAAAGAAGAGCCGTCAGATATGGTAAATATTTACTTATACCAATAGGAGGAGAATCAGGGAAACAAAATGTACACTTTTGGCATTAAAGGAATTAATAAACTAAGCTTATTTTTTTCTGAGAGGAAGGTAATAATTATGTGTAAATTGTATCTTCTCATCATAAAATTATTATGTTTGTACATTATTAGTAATAACTGTAATATCAATATTGTCCCAGAGCAAGGTGTAATTTAAAAATAATTTAGGGGCATATCAATTTAATACTACTTAGCAGGAAGGAGGGCGAAAGTAATCATAACCTGGGGATTCAGTGAATAACCCGGGCCTAAGCAGCTTTCTAGCCCCCAGAGGGAAATTACCTCAACGCTTATTACCCTACAGCCTATCCCAGGATAAACATATATGAAATATCAATTTTCCTATATCAAGTGTTGCAATTACTTTACATATTAAATTGCCTAGAAGTATATACAATGAATATCTACCTACGTAAAAAACAACAACAATAATTATTTGGAGAATTGATATAACATGGATTATTAATAACTTTTGATCCATATGAAATATGTCTGAAACTATTGCTTGAAAGTTTTGTCTTCTACAATCGCTTCAAAATCCATGGTACACGGATTTCCACCCCAGACATCGCGAGAAATCGACGATCAACCCAAATTGGCCTCACGATCGACTTGTTCGCCACCCCTGCCCTGTATAGTCCAGGACAAAACTGAACAATTTCGTATAGAATTTTTGTAACTTCTGATATAGAAAACACTTTTTATTTCCCCATATCATAGTTGGTAGAGGCATCAGTTTTGGCTCTTAACTTAATCATTAAAGTAAGCAAAAATTAGGGTGAAATAATTTATTTTTTCTACTTTTGAGCTTTTGAACTACCGTGACGGTGTAATTAACATTTGAGTGTTATGTGAGAATGATTAATATGATACGATTATATAGTTATAGATTGATAAGCTTCCTATAATTTTAAATTGAACTAAATTTGCTTTTAATTTTACTTGTATATGATATACAATCAGGACAACGCCATTAAGTATCGAATATATATAACTATTCATTAAAAAAAACAAAAACATGTTTTCGTTTGTCTTATTAATACATTTACAATTTAATGAAACTATCATGAGTATAGATGGAAGATAAATCCAGTTTCTTGCACTGTCTGTGTGTCGGCATGATATCATGTTCAATCATCATTCAGAATCCAAAATAAAGATATAATTAGAATTTTTTTAAAAAATTTCAAAAGCATCATAATAATTTTTTTGTTCAGACTTAATCCTTTCCAATCCTGTCATATCCAAAATCGAAAATATGAGAGTAGAAGAGCTTTGGGATGATTTCAAACGAATATTACTCCAGAATCGGAATAATTTAGCTTATATCTCACACAAAGCCGCTTATAGGAAATAGATCTATCGTCCCTATATTATATATGTGCAGACAATAGGCGTAATAAAGAGGATTCATCCGGCATATTAGTATATGGTGCAGATATTTCTTATTTCTACATAATAAATTCATACAAGAAATTAAAGAAAGATAACGAAAATGAATTAAATCAATATGTATGTTTAATTTGATAAAAGAAGACCTGAATTATGAGAGAAAAAGCAAGTACTGAAAATTAAGTTTACTTGAATGTTGGTTTAGTAATTTAATTAAAAAATTGACAAATAAAATCAATGTAACTTATAAAGAAATGGAAATAATGCCAGATTTAATTTAAAGATACTAGTTATAAGTATGTTTCTTTTATTTTTGTGTGTTTTATTTGATTTTAAAATTTTAATTTTAATATGTTTAAAAAAAGAAACGTATAAGAATTGAATGAAACTCTTGGAAAACGTATTTTATTATCTGTTTAAATTTCTTCTGCCACTTTTTATTAAGATTCTTAACAAGAATAATTTAAATTGATAGGTTCAAAAACTATTGGCATGATTCGTATTAGTGAGTAATCCTGTAATAATGTCAGTTCAATAACTAAAAACTAAATAAATGAAGCAATATAAAAAAATAAAGCAAAAAAGGACTTTTTTAAAATTATTATATGGTCAGTCGAGTAAGTTATCAGTATTAACATATAATTATAATTGTTTATAATTAGTCTTTACTTGTATAATTTTACAAATGACTTTTGGCATATAATGTATATTTGAGCTCTATTATTTACTTCTTCAATTGCTACACCTACTTGACAAAAGCTCTATACTTCCCATTCACTTCATAAAAAATCTATATACAAAGATAATCAGACCAATTTGGACATATGGAAATGAGCTTTTGGGCTCTACCAAACCATCAAATTCCTCCTGGATCCAATCCTTACAATTCAAAATCCATGATGCTCCTTATTACGTTACAAATAAACTCATCTACAGAGACCTGAACATCACATTCGTTGCAGATTTGGCCCGAAACAGATATGCCTCTTTTCATTCCAATCTCCTTACCCATCCTAACCCATTAGTTCTTCTCATCCTTAACAATCCCTGATAATCCTACGAGGCGTCCTTAAAGAAGATGGCCACAAGACCTTCTAATTTAAGTTAATGCTTGAAGTACCACCA
>NW_027107242.1:813865-821672 GCF_000696795.3 Halyomorpha halys | reverse complement strand
AAGTACCACCAATGGGTGGTTCCTTCCCAAGATTTTCAAGTGTAAATGAAACATACAACATATTTACTTATTGTATTTATTATTTTGTACAGTTGTAAATTACATTAAATAAATTTATTTACTTCAAACTAATGAAATTAAAATAAATTTTCATTAAATTTTAAACTGAATACTAATAATCGTAGACATTTCTATGACTGCTTATTTTACAGTAAGGCTCCAGAGTAAGAAGTTAATACTCTGTTATAAATAAGCAGCCACATACTGCTGGCTGGCTTATCGAACTAGGCTGCCAAATTTCATTTGTATTTAATAGACCAGGGGTCGGTGACCCCCTAACTCTAAATTATATGATGTCCTCCGGAATTGAAAAAAAAAATGGCCTACTGCCAATATTTTCACATTAATTTTTATTTTCCCAATTCTCGATGGAGCAGTATGAGTATAAATTTTCATATAACTCTATATCAACTTATCAATATCGTATGCTTGTATAGATTTTTGTATATATCTCGTTTTTTTTAATTGTTAAGTCAATAAATTCTGATTACAAACAAAATTACAATATAAAATAAGAAAATCGTTCATCCCCTTTTTGATTCTGAATCTATCGAGTCTAAATTACACAAAAATATAAATTTACATTAAAATATTTCTTTAATGGTACTGATACACAATATTTAAATATGAATGACGGCTGCAATTTATTATAAGGAGTAAGATCCTGGCTATGAACCATTTCTTATATATTTAACGATTAAACTATAGTTCGAATTATTGTGCATTGGAGCAGCTAAAGATATTAACTAATTTTGTATGCACTCGTATGTCTACTCTAGGTAACGGTAAGTGCTGAAAGGTTAAATCAATAGGTATTGACTTATTGTGGATAGAAAAAAAAAAATTCTATTCTAGGAATTAAGAAAATTCCTGTCTCATTTTTTAAAATATAGTTAAAAAAAATATTATAGCCCCATTCACCTGACAATAATAAACCAATCCAATATTTTGACATGAAAATGAGTAGATAAATTGCTAACAATATCAGAAAATGTATAAAATATAAAATAAATAAAAAGTTTGTGACAATTTATTGAACTATTTATCCAATACTCCACATCACATTAAAAAGATTATTATCATAAGTTTAATATAAAAAGCCACAAAAAACAACTGATCAATAAAATTAAAACAAAAATCTTGGTATTATTTTTATATGATTTTCACCCAACGAATATTATTTGAAAAAAAAAAACTAGTTTTCCATAATAAATACAAATAATCGTTTAAACATATAAATAGGACATACAAATAGCAGAAATACCAGGCATGTGGCATAATTTTAAAAGTGGACATACATCAATAAATTATAAAACCATTTTACTTGAGCTTTTAAAAATCATTATATGCGAGAACATAAATTCAGTTATAAACCAATAAACAAAATTAGAAATCTATTTATACAAGTAACGGGAAAGATAAAAATAAAAATATGCAGGAGTAGCTTATATAATAAAATAAAACTGTTCAGAAATACGGAGAGAGTAAATAGCATGTAAAATATAGAACTTATTAGTGTAAAAAGATTGGAAGATTATGGTGAAAAAAAAAACGCGTTAGTTACTAGCATTCTGAAAAAAAAATACAATTTTGATTTCTAAAAATGGGTAGTGGGCAGTAAGTTATTCTAGTACCTTGCCCTGAAACAAATACACATTATAATTTCGATAGATTAATTCACAATGGTACTAACTACATTTCCAGTAACTTTGTACACAATAAAATTGAAGGTTCTCCATTAAGAAAAATTAATTGAAAAGTTATAATTTTCCTTAAAGAGAGAACCTTTAATTATATTTTTCGTAAAGCTAGCCCAAATGAATTAAGCACCATAGTGAAATAAGCCATCGATATGCACGAAGTACTATCAATCCGAAATGATTCTGTTATATGTTTTTTAGATAGTTTTCAATAATCATAAATACAATTCCTTTTAAAAAGTTTATAAATGTCATTTTTCGAATCAAGACAGGATGAATACTTGAGTACAAATTAAATTCGTTAATTGCTACAATAATCATCCTAATGATGCAATGTTTTGCAATGTAATTATAGTTCATAACAAAAATATAGTTAAGAGCTAATAAATTATTTTAATATTGATATTACCTTTTTTTTAAATTAGTTGGACGAACCAGAAATATATTTTGTAACATTAAAACGTTAATTACGTTTAAAACCTGATTAAACTAAATCTATTAAAATCTCCATAATGTTAATGGCTAATTAGAATTGTTTAACTTCTGATTAATGATACTTTATAAATTAAACGATCCTCTCTTTAAAAGTAATACTTGCATATAAAAAATATAGAAATATTTTTTTTTAATAATTTTGTGGCATAAAATGTCCGGCATTATTTTGTGATTAGATAATTAATATAGGATAATTGTGTGGGATATCAGAACATTTTTTCGTTATAGAAAAAAAACCTAAAGCAACAACGGTGTTAGCCATACACCACGAGCACTCAATCCATCAATTATCACACAGGTGCCATCGGCAGGTCTCTCTTAACATTCCTGGTTCAAGGACCTTCTTATTTATATCACTACCGCAAAAGTGTCTAAGTTTCTACCACCAGGTAACTTTGCCTTGAAACTTTAATAATAGATGAATCATTGTAGCTTTTCTTCAATTTACCCGGAAGTATGTCAGGTGATTCTTAAGATTTTTTATCCTAAGGTCATTTCAACATTTCATCACCAGGTCTATTCTACTATGAGCCATATGTAAATAATGTTTTGGGACATCGTTACAGCTGGGCGTCGTTTCACTATGAAAGTTTATTAGCTTATTGTATTTATACATAAATACATGTAAGCAAACTACAAGCTCTAATACATTTTTTTTTAATAATATAACACCAGCCAGAGATAGTTTTAGGAAACTCTGTTGGACAACCTAAAGAAAGTAAATGTGGTCTACGGTACTGTCTTCGGAAGTCCTATTATAAATAAAATCAAAACTTTCATTTTTGTCAGATGTACAACTAATCAAGTTACAAAATACATACGCTTATGGCGTTACAAATAGTATGGAATTTTGAAAATATGTAGTAGTATGAATGGGAAATTAATTCTTGAGCAGTTCTCTTCTGTATGGTTAAGACAGAAAACGGAAATGGAATGTTGGTTTGAGCTGTATGAGCAGAGAGGTAGATATCTTTTCTGATGACACTAAGTGCATTTTTTGATTTAAAAAAAAAAAAAAAAAAAAAGTGATTGGAACCTTTGTATTACTATGGCAGATAAATTATTATTGTTACTATTACACGACATATAATATAATATAATGAAGAATTATCGAAGTGTTTGAATATGACAAAAAAAAAATAGATAATTTAAATAAAAATTATTGAATATGTATTTATCTTTGCTAAATTTATTAAATTGCCATTTCTTAAAAAAAACAACAGATAAAGTATAATCCAGTTTATAAAAGTAAGTAATAATTATCAGGCCTCGGTAGATATAGAAGACATAAATTGGCCATGCCTGATATTAGAGTTCTTCAATTAACTTGAGGCCCCTTCAATTATCTTAGTATTTTATACCTCTCGAGTTTCTTCGTCCAATGAAAAGCAAAATACCTTTCCTAGTTTTTTTATTTATTACTAAGATAAATGATTCATAAATGAGAATTTTCTCAATGCTGTAATTAATAATACATTTTATCTTAATTGACATAGGTAAACTAACACTCCTTTATGGAGTGTTAAACTATTTTGATATTAAAAAATGCGTATATTTTGTAGCGGTTGTAAGTTTTCTATGTAAATTTCTACATTCTTCATACTTTCTCATTATCCGTTTCAGAAAAAAACACTGAGAGATTATTTAAAGTAAACCAAAATGATTTCTATTCATCCATCTTATCTCACTACGCAGGTGTTCCTCGAGGTAGTAGTATCCTTTCGAGGTCCCATCATCTACGCAGTGTATAAAACTTACATTCAAACTAATCCTAACACTATCCTCACCATGTATTCCGATAACACATGTGTACTCGCAGTTAATAATAATCCTTTAAGTGCATCCCAAACTCTTGAATCCCAAATCACAAACCTCGAACTGTGGTTTCGAAATAGAAAGATCAAAATAGATCCCATAAAATCTTCAAAGATATCATATCATTGTGATCTTACATCAAAACATCAAATTTACTAGATACATTTTTATGTAAATACAGTTGTAAATATCACTAAATAAATAAAATAAAGTTTCCTATGTTCCTCTAAAGATGCCAAATTATATTATTATTAAAATAATAACTTAAAAGACCATTACTTAAAGGAGAGTAAATTTTCTGATATATGAGCCCTAATAGAGCTATTTACGTCCAACAGTTCTCGAGATATAGCATTTTAAAAGGCAACATTTCTTAAAAATCTACTGAATGGTTAGTAGTTGGTTAATTTATTTAGAGAAATTTATTTCTCAGGAACTATGTGACGTATAGATGTCTGTTAGCACTCAAATTAAAGCTAGTTTAACGTACTAAAAGGTAGTTTATGACCTCCACCTTCGTAGGAATAGTAGTATTCATGATATTTCATAAAAAAAATTGATTTATAGTTGTTGGGACAATAAGTTTGAGTTTTGAAAAACTTTATTTCAGAAACCATAGGACGTACAGATGTCTGCTAGCACTCAAATTAAAGCTAGTTAAATTTAGTATAAAATAGTTTATAACGTTTATCTTTGTAGGAGTATTAGTTTTTATGACATTTGACAAAATAAATTCACAAACTGTTAATTTCTACTTCTTCATATAAAATGTTTGAATTAGAAATTTAGAAAATTAGAAAGAGCCTTGAATTTTTGAAAAAAAAATCTCTAGATCCATAAGACGCACATATGTCTGCCAGCACTCAAAATAAAAGAAATTTAACTTACTATAAAATAGTTTATAACACTTATCTTCGTAGGGATAGTAGTTTTATGATATTTGGATTTGAATGAAAATTTGTCAGAACTTAAATATTGTCAGAATATTGAATAGAATTGTGAATATTGTCAGAAAATAAATCAATTTATTTTAGGAAATATCATGAAAAATACTACTTCTACGACGATAAACGTATTAAACTACTTCATAGCCCATTAAACTAGCTTTAATTTGAGTGCTAACAGACATCTGTTACACATAAAACACTTTGACAGCATTTTAGTATGGAATAAATCAATCCTCTCCAATCCTCTCCACCTGAACACTAGTCTGCTGAACCGTGAATTGATAAACTGAGATAGGAGGAAGTAGTAAAAGCCGTCGGAAACAAAATCGTTTGAATTGACAATGACGAGGAACAAAAGCTTCTAAAGTATATATCTGGTAAAAAAAAAAAAAAATGAAATGTCCCAAATATGAAAAAAAAATATGAGTTATTTCAATTCACTAAACTGTAGCAAGGGCCGATTGTAGCCACCTCCGAAGAATGATTCAATCCAAAATTTTATGAGCAAATTAGCCAAGAAAATGGAGACCATGAATATGGATTTAAATGGAACGTTCAATTGCTAATTACATATTTTCTTAACGGCAATTATAAAATAAATGAATAGTACAGAACGCTGTAGTTTATCAATCTTGATTACAAAAAGGCTCATGATTCTATTGACTGGTGATAGCTGTACGATGTTTTTATCGAGCTGGGAACTCCAACAAACAGTTAATATCGTTAGAAAGTTCATGGTCGAAATATCCAATGAAGTTGAAATCGGTAATTTGTATTATTTTTCAATCCCGTCTAGGTTTACTAAAGAGAAACTCCTTATTCCTGTTTAGTTTAAATTAGTGCGGGAATTCAGCTTTCAAAAGGTAATTAATGTTGGGAAGGATTTGGAGAGTAAGAAGAGTAAGATGAACCTCGGGGGTAGGTGATCCCGGAGACGTGGGAGAAGACTGGAATTCTGTACACAAAGTGCAAGGTAGATCCATTTAATGCACCACAAAATAAATATTAATGTAAATAAAAATAAAAAATAGATGCGTTTGGGTGTGCTAATGGGAACTTATTGTTAGGTGAAGGTTCGGAAATAATTGAATTAAATCCAACAGTAATTATGAAATAAGATAAAGAATTAAACCTCGAAATAAATACCTAATTAGTTGCAGAAATGGTGAGTATCTCGATGATATAGAAACGACAGAGGATCCATTGTAAAAAAAATAAATAATTTCGAGTATTCAGTAACTAGAAAAAAAAACAAAAACTCCTGAGGGTATATACTCAAGGTTAAAGATAGCTAACTCTTGTGAAATTTGTACTACATTTTCGAAATGGCTTTTAGAATTTTGATTGCCCCCCTACAAGTTATGGAGTTATCAATTATTTAAAACTCCCGAGGGTATATACTCAAGGTTAAAGATAGCTAACTCTTGTGAAATTTGTACTACATTTTCGAAATGGCTTTTAGAATTTTGATTGCCCCCCTACAAGTTATGGAGTTATCAATTATTTAAAAAAAATTAACCATTTATTTTTATTACAGCAATGACTGTCAACATTTGTCACCAAACCCTACATGGTAAATATTTTAAGAAATAGTTTTATTGTTTAAGACATGAATAATACCATTAACAATACAGGGCTGCTAACTTCTCGTTTTCCGCAGCTTTGATACCATATAACTTTTTTTTTAACAATTTGGCAGAATAATTAAAATCCTCTGGGTGGGCTCCCGAAAAGAAACAAATACATTTCTAAACTGAGAAGTGGTGAAAATTAAAAGAACTTCAAGTTCAGAAAGTTACCCTAGGAGATCCATAGGTGCATATTATTTTCAGAGATGGTTCTATAGTTTAAGACACTATACTTGCATAAAAATGCGCGAACAACGTTATGTTTAGTGCTACTTTTAGGATCTAGAACCCTAGAAATTAATTAATGAACTAAGAAAGCATTTGTCACTACTTCTCAGTTGGAAAATATTCGTTCAAAAAGTTTTGGCAAAATTAAGCCTAATTTTGGGAGTGTCGTTTATAATTTTTCAAGCCCCCAAAGAGCTCTAAAAATCATCTATAATAACCAACGTGTTAAAGTTTATAGTAAAAAAGAGTTTAAGGGTGCTAGAGTTGCACAAAATGTGAAATTAGTCGGGCATATTTTTGAATATAATTCTTCATTTTCCGAAACTTCGGATATCAGGAGTCCATATTAAATTTCGTAACTACCATTTTATGAATATCACTGATTAATAACTTATTATGCAAATAAGGTACATGAGGTGTTGTAGAGCTATCTTCTTGTTACGATGATTTATTTATTGACATGCAATATTATTCTCAAATTCACTTATTAACAACGGAGATATATTACGAACTAAACTACAAGTTGATTTTTTTTTAGTCCAGTAATCGGTTTGAACTAGTGTCGAAGGATAAATGGACCGAAGCCAATCAAATAGGCAGCCGACTTCGTAATCGGTGCAATGAAGTGTATCAACGTGATAAATGTGAATCCTCCTAATCGTGTTTTTGTAATCAATAGATGAGTAGTATATCTCTATTGACCTGGCAATCGGATGAAAAAGCCTCAGAAAAAGTAAAGAAAATGGAATTTTATCAAGAAAACGAATTGTTGAAAAATACAATAATATTCCATATTGTTTTTTTTTTTATTTGATAGATTTATTTATTGATAGATATTACAATCTGCCACACAGTTGTGGACAATAGGTAATAGAGATGAATGATCTCATACATACTAAAATAAAATAAATAAATACAAAATAAAATAAAAATA
>NW_027107242.1:798567-805172 GCF_000696795.3 Halyomorpha halys | reverse complement strand
TTTTTTTTACTTTTATCATCCCATAGGCGTTGATGACCAGAGGGTTTTACGCCTTTAAGCAAAAATCAACAACAACAACCTGAAAATTGAACTGTAATCAAGCATTAGATTGCCGTTTTATGGTATGTTTGTCCACATACCTAAATCAAATTTGACAGAAACTATATTTCTGTATAAAAGTTATAAAAAAAATAATTTCTTTATAGTTATATATAAACTATATTTATAACGGCATAGTTTTTGTTTGAATTTTAAGCTTAAAAAAAGCTATTTTATTTTTTGAACTACTACCGATACAACCCTGTCCTACAAACCTATTAATTTTTAGAGACTAATTATTATTGCATAGGTTTTTAAATATATTAGTAGATTGTTATTTAATTTGTCTATAATAAGTTGTAATAAGTAGAGTGCCTTGGGAGGTCAGGCGCTACAAGTGTTTTGAAGTAAATACCATTTCACGCAGATGTGGATAAAGCATAAAGCTCTTTACATCTGTAAGTGTGAAAACAACAAAAGTTTATATATGTATATATAGTTGACTGTAAAAAGTTAAATATAAGAAGATAGTCAGGGTTGCGGTAAAAAAAAGAACAAATAGTTTTAAACAAAAAAAAAATAGTTTTAAACTATTTGTTCTTTTTTTGAGACAAAAGTTTATCATTGATTTTTTTTCAGAAGTTTCTTGAATTTCTTTACTACCTGGCAGACACCCCTACTTCTACCATGATACCAAGTATCATTGTAATTATCAGTAATGACCCATTAAGCTATGCAAAAACATACCGTTTCTTAGAACGAATACACGAAAAAAGTGTTTTGGGGTTGAAAATAATATTTCAATATTTTGAGCAAAAATTTGAGCAATACCCACGGAATATTGCTTATAAAAAACTTGAGCTGAGATATCGATTCTGGAATACGCTAAAAAAATAGCCCAAAGTAAAAGAAGAACACCTAAACAGATAACCTTTCCATAAACAGATGTTTATGAAAATAATTTCACTATTTTTAGGTCAAATTGTTTTATAAGTCACGAGCCTTCACTAAATAATCTGAGCTCCAAAATTGTTACAAAGTTACTACTCAACAGGTTGACTGGTCACACCCCAGACTCATTAAGTGGGTACTCATATTTGGGCGCTCGAGCATGATTCTTGTCAAACCACCTCCTAACACAACCGTTGGTCTCGTAACAGTACCTCTTTACAAAGTCCTGTATCCCTGACCCTTCATAGTACAAATTTAATTTAATAATTAAAGTATTAGTATTTTTTTTGGCTCCGTAAATGTCAAAACCAGTTCTTGTAACTTTTAAGCTATGATTTTTAATTATTACCAGGATGATATACACCTTAAGTTATATAATATGATTAATCATATAGCGAAGTATCAAAGAAAAAAAGTATAAGAAAGAATTAACTAATTGATTTAGACTGGAGGTGTTAAGAAGAAAACTTATATTAGTACTATTTCTCTTTAGTCACGGAGCTTACTGAAGAAATATGAAGTTCTACTTCTCATGTAATAGTTCCAGTAAAGTTAGAGCACGTGCAAATGGCAAATCGTGACAATAAGTGAAACCATTCGTTGGGGAAATGAAACTTGGTGTGTAATGAAAACATTTTCAACAGACTTTATTTTGTTTGATTCATAAATGTGTTATTTGCACCTGATATGTAGTAAGTTTAATTTATAAATTGATATAGGGGATCATAGTATACATGCTTAACCCCCTAATCTTTTAATTTAATTTCGATGAGTGTACAATGGTATGTGGTTTATTTGAGGGGAGGATACCACCAAACCCTAAAATTTATAACATTTTTCATCACATATTTTGTCAGTGAATCAATTTTAAAAATAAAGTTATATTAGGATCTTTTTTTTTAACTGAAGCGTCCTGAAGGAATGAATCGCCAAAAAAATTTGCGTGCAACAGTACGAAAAATAAACAAGAACCTTAATGAACAAAATAATTTCAGGAAATTTCGTATGAATTTAGTATAAAAATGGTAAAATACTAATATTTTGGTTCATTGAAATCTTCTGGATCTAAAAAATGTATGAAATCTCTAATAACTAATTCTGGACTGTTACAGGGAATGTCCTAAGAAGAAAAAAGTCTTGCTAATTTCATCTTGCCATATTTTTGACAACTTAAAATTGCCGTTAAATTAAAAGATACTGGGATACTGCTGATTGAACACAAATACTATTTTTGCATTTTAAAGTTTCAGAATAACAAAACGGCAGTTCATTTGAGAATGACCTTGTTTAATTGTCAAATAACAGTTATACAAATTGTAAAATTAAATATTTGAGGCGTTGGGTCGATGAGGCGTAAATCATAATAATTATAGAAATAAAATCGTTCATAATGTTTAAATGTTAGTTAACTGCACTATTTTATTTTGAACCATTAGTTACCATATTTATAAAAGAGAAACTTCTACAAAAGTGTAAATGGGGGAAGGAAAGCTTACATGCCAAGGTTAAGTCAGATCCAGAATAAAGATGGCGTTCTGTTGTCAGATAAAACTGGTATTTTGAAAAGATTGACAGAACATTACCGGGATCATTTCAAACAAAACGATGATGATTTAAAATATGAGCAGCATACTGACGATGATATGGAGCTCTCAGATGAAGAAGACGTTCTTGATACCATCATGCAGCTAAAGAACAATAATGCTGCCGAAATTTGTTGTCTGCAGGCTGCACTCCTCAGGGAGGTAGGCCAGAAACCATAAAAAGATTGCATAATCTCATAATACAGGCATGGATAGAGGAACCTATACTAGAACAATGCTTATAAGACCGGTACTGACTTATAGGTGTGAAACATGGACATGGACAGTGAGGAAAAAATATCAATTTTCGAGAGGAAGGTCCTTCGGAAGATATTTGGCCCAGTGAAGGAGAATGATGAATGGAGAACCAGGCCAAACCATGAACTGGCCAACTTTACAATGAGCCGGATGTTGTGAGATGAATCCAGACATATCGCTGACATGAGCGACCACATTGGACGGGTGGACGAGACCTCAACTCCAAGGAAAGTTGGTAGAACAAAATTGAGATGGAGAGATGAAGTAAGTACCGATGCCAGAATCCTTGGAATCAGGAACTGGTTGAAGAATGCTGGAGATAGGGAAATATGGAGGATAACGCTTGAGCTATGATGATGAGTTACCATATTTTAATGGCAATATTATTATTACCTTAAAAATACCAATTTCCTAAAATACTGTCAAATAATCCGACGATAGCAAAATCTTCAATTCTAAATAAATATCAGATACCAGGTGCCTCGTGAATGAAATATCTAAAATAAAAAGCATACCAAGCACATACAATTGTTTCCTGTTGCAATGATATTATAATTTATAACTTTTTTCCCATAATGGCTCAACTATAAATCTTTACAACAATCAGCCGCTGTTATAGTACATGAAGAAGGAAAAAGAAGATTCCTGCGAACACTAGGGATTTTAACAAAATTTGTAGTCAGCAAGTATTTATTTTTAACGAAATAAATTCAGTATTGTAGTGGTATAGCAAAGAGCAATAATAGTGGAAAGGGCTGAAATCCAACCCAGTCAATAAATTATCTTTACCCTTCTCCCTGACAGGTTGGTCGAATCTCCAGGGTATTTTGGACAGTTCATGGGCAGAACTGTCTCGGTGATAAATCATTGAGGAATTTCTAAAAAGTTCTGAACAATCACATCGAAATGAAAAAAAATCTTAGATTCATACTAAATTAATTGGATTAATGATTTATCCATTTTTAAAATACTCCATAGAATAATAAATATTTTTTTTTAAATTCAATATTCGACTACGTAATAAAATAATATTTCATGTATTGGTTATTTTTATAATTAAAGCAAGTTAAACGAATTACTTAACTATAATTACATGATTGTGTTATAATTTTTACCCTACTCCGGCTAAGCCAAAAGAAGGTTAATGTGTTTATCAGTGTCATATAACCTGCTCATTGTATGGGCGATGTTTTGAGCGAGCTACACAACCTATTTTTAAATATTATATCTCAAATTACTCAGTTGTATATCGTGAGTGTTTTAAATAATTTGAGCTCAAAATACAAAATATATATATTATTACTATGTTTTAGAACCTCCGCAGAGATTCCAGTTGGCCGTCATGGGGATCAATTGCATTGTGCATTAGTATCTATTCACGTTTTACTGGAGGGTCTAAAACATCGTCAATATATTGACTGTTTTAGGGGTATATAATTGCAATAATACTGACACGTGTGCTATATCTATGCATGTGCCATATTCAATAAAATTGATCATATAAGATGGGCTTTATGACGAAATAATGTAGTCAATAACAGTTGTTTTTATTAGCTAACTTATGATGATTCGTTACAATATTAGGAACAGTAAATGTATAAGAAATATATTGGTAATTAAAAAGTGTATTGTTAAGGTTAATATATTGTATATAATTGTAAATTTTTAATATTTGGAAATCAAATATTTAAATAACATTTAATTTACTATCAAAATAAATGACAATACATTTATTTAAAGGATAAAAAAAAATTGTATTAAAAATTAAATATTTCATGAAAAAATAGATGAAAAAGCAAAGGGCATACTCAATTTTGCTAAGGATATCCGCAAGATCGTTAGGAATCAGTCAAGAGCATTAAAGAAGTTATTGATGGAATTATCAATCATAGAGAATATTTTACACTTCGTTGGTTGTTTCACAGCTTGTTTAACAAATATAAACATTTTCTTAAGATCTCTACTATAATGTTTTAATCAGGTGGATGAAACACTCCACTGTAAAAGCAAGTATTTAGATACGCCTGATTGGAACTCGATTCCCAACTGATGAAGATTAAATCCTGGAATAGGCATAAGGCAAACCACGATTAAATAACGATAAAAAAAACGAAACTCACCTAGAAAACAGGGTTTTTAGAGAGAAAACAATACCCCCACCTATATTTCGACCAATCGCTCAAACAATTCACTCACTAGCTTAATAATTATATTCATAAAGCCTCGTTTCTGATGTATAATATAATATTGCACAATTCGTATGTAATTACTTGAATTATAAATGTCAGATGTGTATCTATCTAGAAAGTATAAATTACTAACTTAGTTTATACACGAGTGAAGTTAAAGTTTAAAAATGGTAATTAATTTACAACAGAAAGTTATATTAATTATTATGAATAAATAAATATAACATAGCTTTGCAGTGGTCAAGGGCGGAATCTTAAATGTAAGGTTTTGTTTTCACAATTTCATTGCTCTTATTTTTATGATGTACATTCAATTTTTTATGATATGAATTGAACATTTTACTGAATATTGCTCCACTATTTAAGAAACTGGAGTGAACTATAAGAAACGTAAATGTCTTGGCCGGACACAACAGACGATATTAGTGACAGTAAAAACCAGCGTGTCTTGTTCTATGTATTGATTATTTTTTGGCTTAGGTAGGTTCCTAGCTGGGAGATCTGTGTGGTTTGGAATACTTTGAAGTCTCTCTTAAAGAAAGTTGACACAAAAGGCCAATTTTGAATTAGTAACTGTATAAAATTGTAGTAAACAGGAAACCCATTATAGAAATTCAAAGTTTGTAGAAGCTAAGGATTTATCCTTAATTTATTAATTAATTAATTATAATTCGTCCTTCTGGAAGCCCTAATAGGTTTAACCAGGTATGAAGACCTCAGAACAGATTCGAAAACTAAAAGATTATTTTCAATTAAACTATTGTAGAGCCTTAGTGACGAATCTTCGCATTAGGGAGCTTAACAATAAATTTCGGCCTCTAAAAAAAGAATATAAGAGAAAAATAGGGATAAAAATCTGACAAAGAAGAGAATCGAAGAGAAACTATTTTTAGTACGGGTTCGAGACAGAGGATATGGTTTGGCACTCGCTGACGAAGGGCAACTATCTTGGCACTGACTGGAGGCTATATTGCGAGATGCCCTCTCAGATAGAGACACAGACTTGTATCAGACAAACTACAGTTAGCATGCTAAATATCTTATGGAAATATTATCTCACTCGCAATATGATTAATTAGTTCAATAAATAATTTGCTTACCAGTGTGGTGTATATAAACTAACCTTTCTCTCTTTGCTATAAATCTTTAATTTAATAAATAATTTCATTAATTCATAAACAATCAAGTTGTGATGTTTTTGGCACATGGTCAAACAGCCAAGATTAATAAAAAAAGACTACCTACTTCTCTCTGGAAGAAACTCAACATTCTTAAGTAAAACTATCTTCTCTAATGCTGCAATAAAAATCACGATTATAAATACATCAACAATTTTATTACATTCATTAAACTTAATATTACATTGATTTTTCTAGGTTAATGAGCGCGTAACTTCCCTACGACCACTATCCCTAATAACTATTTTCTATTACACGGTCTAGATGCTAATGGATATTTAGCTTGCCAACAGCTGCTCTGAAGCATCCAAGATTAGAATTAATGTCTCCATTGGGAGATAGACATAAATAAGTATAGTTTGGATGCATCCATCAATTTCACAGTATATTAAGATTCAAATTACTAT
>NW_027107242.1:796828-798432 GCF_000696795.3 Halyomorpha halys | reverse complement strand
TTTCTTTATTTGTCCTAGGGAAAAAAACCTCATACAAATAGAGTCGCCTACATTGTATAGAAGAAAATATTCAGCATTTATATGTAATTATGTACAAGATTAAAACAATCTTGCCTTGACATGGATACACTGTAAAACACTTTTACAAAAAATAATAACAATAAAATATCTTTTATATCTACTTTTTTTACCATATAACAAAAAATAGTATACGCGTTCCATTCTATACATAAGTGTATATAATGCAAATAAATACTATATCTTACATATTCAATCAAATCACAAAATTTAATAAATAGACAGTATCAAGAAAAATAAATAGAGAGGAATAAATATGAACTGATGCAATTGCATTTTTCAGTAATTATACTGAGAATAAACTTTTAGATTGAGCTGTTTAGTTTTGTATGTTAAGGAACTGATTTTGTAGTCAACATGCTCTAATGCAGAGGATACTAATTAAATAAAAATGAATATTTCTTAAAATAGATAAATTAATAGAAGTTAAAAATACGCTGAACTGGATTCTATTGTAATTTGTATATATGTATTTAGTTTCTCATGTTAAGGCATTTCAAATTCGAAGTTCCTAGTGCAGGCAGAATATTAATCTATCGTGGTATAGTATTAAATAAGCTACACTTAATCTGGTAAGCTACTAATTAATTAGTTAATTACAATATTACTATATTATTAGGGTCAGAGCAAGATATGAAATACAAATAAGCAATCTACTGCATTATTCCTGTCGGATTACGAGATTACCCAATCAATGTGCACCAATATATGAGTTTTGCTATCACTGAATTCATGGTATTTTTTAAGATTATTTTATGTAGTAGTAAATACATATAAAGCGAAAGTTTAAAATAATTAATTGTAATGTAAACTAAACATTTCAGCAGTAAATTAGTATGATTGCTGTGAGTCATTATAACCATATCGATCTAATTTGATTCGGTTCTTATCGAACACCAAATTCAAGAATATGTGACAAAAATATATCATGAAAGAGGTTCAGTAGGATTTTCTGTGAAATTTCTTTGTGAAGAATCTGATCACAATAAATAGAAGAACATTATCCTGCAGGATACCGTTACAAAATGATTTCGATTGATTTTATTGATTAAAATTTCGTTTTCTATTTATTATTTCTTTAGAAATGACCTAATTTTTATTATTTGAATCATCAATTTATTTTAATGATGCTCAAAGAGCGTTAAATATTTTAGGTAAGTGGTATTTATTTCCTGGAAGATAAACTGTAAGATTGTTTTCACGTGTTTCCAACACTAAATCTCGTGGTGTCATTACTTTAATTGGTGACATTTACGTTCATTGGAAATAATAAATGTTGGAATAGTGAAAAAGAAATATCATTAATTATTTTAGAATGGGAGGATGTTCAAGATTTACTAGATTACAATGTTATTTAAGAAATTCCCCTTACTTTCCTGACCCATGGAAATTATCCATAATCAAAATTATTCCTAAACCTCAAAAGCCGCCTGAATACCCATCCTCCTACCGTCCTATCGCTTTATTACCTATCATGGGCAAAATCCTTGAGAAACTCATCTTAAGACGCCTGTACCCTATCCTTG
>NW_027107242.1:774189-795653 GCF_000696795.3 Halyomorpha halys | reverse complement strand
AAAAAAAAAAAAAAAAAAAAAGAAATTCCCGTTAGTCATAATTTCAAAAAGATTTTTCCTTGAAAGAATTTTCCTACCAGGAAAAACTCAACTAATTCTTGGCTTTAATAAAATTTTCTTAATAACTTGAGCCCATTAATCTTTTAGAGTATTTCGAGAAAAAAAATTATAATTTTTCGAAAAACATTTATTTTGTATGTAAGCAATATCGTCAAGATTAGGTTATTTTTTTCCAGACTGAATAACTAAATGACTTATAATCTCGGAAAATTGATAAAATTAAAGTTAAAAATCATTATAGAATAATGTAAATGAGATTAAAAATTCACGAATCATAAAAAAAAAAAAAAATGAACTTACTAATACGGACCAGTCGGCAATACCAAAATAAACAAATATCAAGAAATTTTATTTTATTTAAAAGTTAATAAATAGATAAATAATAATAATAAAAAAACTCCTAATTTCAGCTTAACATATAAATTATATTTGCAAATATTAAAATTGCAATAACAGCAAACATGTATTGAGTTTATTCCAAAATTTATATTTTCCCATGTTAAATAGGTGTTTAAAATATAATATAGGAGCTTCTATTATAATTTTTAAATAATAATAATGATTTATCCATAAACTATAATATATTCAAAAGTGGATATATTGGCTTTTGACGATAAACTCCTCGTTAATGCATTATATTTTTTTATTTTTCGGACATTCTTTAGGATCTATTTCTCCTTGATAAATAAATACATGGAAAAAGTTTATTATTATGAATGGATATTTGTCTCAGTTAGAAATAAATGAATGTACTGTAATCTTACTGGCTCGCACCTTGTAGTTTTAGATAAAGATGAAAGCAGGTCATAAAGTCTATAAACATTCACCTCCATTTTTTCTTTACTTATGACTGTTTATGATTAAAATTAAGTACATTAAACACAAGATGGCTTATGATTATTAGTTTATTAATTAATCATTCTATTTATTTTATCTTCTTTCACGCAAACCTAACAGAAACCCCTAATCCAAAACTAAGCGCTTCATTTTCTTAGGCTCTTGAAGTTAAACAGGTGGTATATTATCAGGGAGAACTTCATATAGAAGTACGTAGAAACACCTGCGAGGTTCCACAGGTATTATGGAAGAGTTGATGCAAGTAAACTTCGAGGTAACTTCAGATCCATAAGTAACTCCATTAAAAATTCATTAGCCGGCTTTGAAACAAGGGACGCAAAAAGTGGTAAAACCGCATATCACGTAGTATATAGGTGAAGAGAAGATTCAAATACACAATTTACTCGTTTTTTACGCCAACCTTGAATCCCCGAACTATAAAATATCAACTATAACGTTTTCTATGTTATCTCAAAAATTATATCCAGAATACTAAGGCTTTGAATTAAATTCAAAGATTAATAAAACGTTAAAACTCAATCCGCTTTATCTTTAAATGACGTTTCATATATTCTTGCGTAGAAAAAAAATCATAACATAATTTCTGTTTATACAAGGTAATTTAAATATTAGTTTTAGACTAAATAAAGTTAATAAAAACAACAAGAAAACTATGTAATGAAAATAAAGTAAATTTCATTGTGAAGTCGTAAATATTACATAATAGAAAACTAAACTCTTTTAAGGAACTCCAAAATTCAGTAAAGACCTTCAAAGCCCGTACTAAGTATGCATTTGTAAATCTATCTGCTCAGAAGGGTACTAAAACTTCCTTCTCGGTTGAAACCTTGGGTCATGCAAATAAATAAAACACAAATTCCGAGATGAATTGTTTAATTTTTCTAATCATCTGCGTACTATGGAAACTTCCACTGTGGGTGCAAGGAAGTGAGGTTACAAATAAAGGCTTAAGTGCCAAGCAGTCCCGCAGCCAGAAACATTTAGAACAAAAGGCCAATAGAAAAAAAGTTGGTTGTTTCAACAATGTTTTTTATTACTTTAATTAAAACTACATATAATTACTAGTCACACTTTAATCAATTATACTGTTCAGTCAAAGAAATTCATTAATAACTAGCGTTCACTATCAAAGCTACCATTGAAAATATTTGTGAAGAATTGTTCAATGCAATCCTTCCCTGCCGAACCCGCCCCAATAAAACCACTAGGGAGCGACGGTACTATTTCGCTTTGAAATATTTGCTTCAAACGAGAATATGAGTCTTTAACATAGTTAAGTAGAGGAATATTTAAAAATTATCTGAAATATAAAAACGGTTTGAAACCCTCCTCTCCCGCCCTTCGTGGTAGCGAATACTTTATATCTGACTTTTCAAATTGACAACTATAGCGAGTAAGTTGTTCAATATATGACATGTCACAATCTGACAAGAGGAGATTATAACAAAAAAAGGTAATAGTTACCTATCGGACCCACCCCACTAAAACTCCTAGGGAGCGACAGTCCTATATCACTATTGAAATGTTTGCTTAAAAAAGGAAGAGTATAATAAAATAAAAGTCTCTTCCTATATATCTTCTAGCTTACTAACTATATCATCATTTACGTTTGGTTTATGTTTATTTTCATGAATACTTTGATATTATTAACATTGCTGTAGTAATCAATATGAAAAAAAGAGTTTAATTTATGATCATGGAGTATTAGTTCTTAATTTTGTTTAACATTGGAGGCATTTACGTCTTACATTCATATTTCGCCCTGTAATTAACATGAACGTAGACTATTCAAGGAATACATGAAAATGAAAAGTAAAATTTTAAATTAGGTTTTGAGAAAAGTTGAGATATCTTAAACTATATAATGTTGCATATAAAACAATATATTATAATATAATATGTAAAAGGGCATGGAATATAATGTAAAATGACACCCATCTCATATCTCTAGGTAGATTTGGGAAGCTTATGCAGTAATTACAAAAATTGTCGTTCCTGATTTTTAGCCCATTTTACAGCTCTGTAATTAAAAAACTTATGGATATACCTCAACAAAATTTTACAGACTATATATGAATTCAAGCTATGTATGAATGCAAAATGTGAAGAAAATCAGTGTTGGTAAGGTTCAAAAGTGTGTTGAGTTGATGTGGGCTACACCATACTTTCTCCAAGCCATCCCTTATATATTAAAAAAAGTGTATTCAATTAGTTGATGGAAAAGTAATTACTGCATTACAGTATTTTAGCTAACAAGGCACAGTTAAAAGGGGAAAATCGCGATGAGGAAAAAAACAGGGCTCGAATAGCCCAAAGCTATCTCTCCACTGTTCGAACCAAAGTGAAAGGATTTCCTAATGAAGGAATCTTTCTGCTCGATATAGAGCTTTTTCAGAAGCATCTTAAGTCTCTTGAAGAAGAGGCACTTTAATGCTTTTAATTTGTCCTTTTAGCGAGGGTTCTAAATCCGTCTTATGTCTGTTAGCTCCAAGACATAAATCAGTTTGCTTTTAGCAGAATGGCGTCGTCTGACTTAAATCTTGTCATATCATTTATATCAATCGAATTCAAATAAATATTTAAAATTTCTTATTTCTATATTAATCAGCGAATGACTACTTGAAAAAATATATATGAATGAATTTTAAATTAGAGTAAATTTGTCAACATTTGAACCCTGATTAAACTCTTTACGCATATTTTCGCAAGCATATTTTATGAAAAACCAATATTTTTTTAAAGTTACGAAAAATCAGCAATTTGTTATTTAATTAGACAAACATCATGGAACTGTTTGATATAAATATGTTTATTAGCACTTAAATTGATGCTAGTTAAATCCACCAATTGGGTCTGGGATCTGCCTTCAACCAGTGAAAATTTATCTTCCTGCTTATTTATCTCTTAAATTACAAATTCTCATTAAGATTTATCAGCGAGTGTAGTTAAATTAATTATGGATTTTAACTAAATTGGACAAATTACATGAACTAAAAGGTATGCTGAAGCCTTTACAAGACCGAATGTGTTTACCACATAATGTAGCTAACTAAAAATAAGACAGATTTCCTAATTTAGATGTTCAATATATTCGTACCTACCATCTTCAGTACTTATTGTTTATATCCTCTACTACCTACCATAACAATCGCATAGTGAATTATAATTATATATTAATAAAAATGTAACTATAAAGGACGAGGAATAAAATAAATTTAAGCCTGA
Organism: Halyomorpha halys; assembly: GCF_000696795.3. Taxonomy (NCBI): domain Eukaryota; kingdom Metazoa; phylum Arthropoda; class Insecta; order Hemiptera; family Pentatomidae; genus Halyomorpha; species Halyomorpha halys. Next base: position 791,510 of record NW_027107242.1, on the reverse strand, counting down.
TCCTGGAGCAAGATAATATTTAACAAGATATGCTGTGAAATACAACAATATAAGAAAAAAAACAATCCTTAACCTTCATATCCTATACAGTGAAAATCTAGCTTTACTAGTGTCGCCGATGTTATTTTCTTTATTATTCCGCTTGTCCAGAAGGTCTACACAATGCTTGTTCAATTTGTAAAGGTAATGTAATTGACAAGGAAGATGATTAGATAGGATGAGACTAACGGGTGACAGCCGTTATTTTTCAGAGGAATGGCTAGCTGCCGGGTCCTACGAGAGAAGGTAGAGAATAGAGGATTATAGGAGAGACGCATGTCTTAGGTGATCGTAAAACAAAAGCGACTCTTTAGAATTCAGGATCGGCTGTCAGCCTAAACTATCTCTAGCAGAGCATACGTCACCCGTTAAAGACCAAGTATATCAATGAACAATTAAACTTTTTTTCATACCTTCCTGTAGAAAAAAAAGAAAGTACATATAAATGTGTAAGATAAAGATGCATCCTTCTTTTACCCAAAGGTATTTTAAGATGGATAGTTGATGACTGAATGCGGAAAGTCACAGGCGCCAATTATGCATTAGTAATATAGTAAGCGGGGAGGATCCGCTATGCTGTTTAACCTTCTTTAGGACCCTTATTTATAGACCTAGTGCATACAGCTGTGACCGAGAACCGATCTTATCTTATCTGCTTGAGGTAGTTTCGTGCGTTATTTTGATATCGTTTATTGATTATTATATCGACACACACACAAAATAAAAAAAAAAAAGATACATATAAATTGTAAATACGTTTTCATCTATAACCCAAATACTCTTAACTACACCGCCATTCGACACCTTAAAATAGTTTTACTTAAAAATCGATGTATAACTCCTTATCCATATTTGCTACTTACAAATATTGGAAAATTCGTTCCTTTAATCTGTACATATTTAAGCGACCTGCAATACTTTAAGTGTGCTGAAAAACTTAACAATATGTAACCTAAAAATATATGGCGCCCATTTGAAAAAAATGGGCAATATTAATCAGCTCCAGGAAGTAGTAAACCTTTTAGCATGTTTTTCAAATATTTATTACATAGGAATCCATTGACAAGCACTTAAATTTCACTCACTTCTAAGGCAATTTACTGTGTCAGAAAAAACAAAGGATATTTTTTTAAAAAAATGCATTTATTGATATTTAAAACTGTATTTAAAAAAATATGCAACAAGTCTACCCATCTATATAACTACAATAACATTTCTGGAGACGAGGATCTCGAAGACATCGTCTTTTCAGGCACCTAAGAGTATTATCAGGTAATGAAAGATAAACCAGGTTAGAAACAAGTGGGTTTGGGTATTTAGGAATTTTATTATCAAAAGATGGATATCTGATTCTGGCATTCTTCTATGGATAAAAATAAAATGATTTTATTGAGAAATATGATTTTGAGTAAAATTACCACTAATTAAACAAAACCAATGAAGGACGACAAGGTAATTAAGAAGTTAGAAGGGGGTAGTGGAACCTTGCACAGTCACTAGAGAATCACAATGTATGTACAAACTTTGTTGCGCTGAGTTAGTTACTCTTCGGTGTTCGCCCTCCAACCAGCGGTATACTCATTAAGTTATCCAATTCGATTGAATTCTAACTATCAAAGGAAATTGAGTATCAATTTAATAATTTTGTTAACTTTTAAAATTTCATTACAGGAAAAGTTTAAAAAAATAAAATGGTCGTCCAAAACTCATTTCATTTTACTTTTTTTTTACAGGGAATTTCGATTATCCGAACCACTCCCGAAGACATTAGTATCGCTACGGCAACATACCAATTAATATATTATATACTTAAAAACCCAGTATGTACTTTTTTTTTTGTTTTGGTTCACGTGAAAAGATTTTCAGTAGACAATTAATTTTGGGTAAGTATTTTTTTTTTGTTGGATCACTGTGTGTAAGCTTTTTGTAATAAATAAATAGCCTGCTATCCTGACAATCTATTAATTAATTTTTGCAACTAATAACCAATAAATCAAAAATTATTTTTATAAATAATAAATCATCGTTTTTGAATAACATTGAGAATAATGAACAATTTAATAGGTGACATATTTGAGAAAGATCTCATGTAGATATGTGAAAAATATTTCAAATAAATTAAATTATAAAATTTCATTAATTAAATGTCATTAACCAATTGACTGTAATAGCCAGAAAATCATATCACTATCACATCATGATCGAGAGGTATTATTAATATCAGTTTAGGTTCAACCTGGGAAACATGATTTAGGATATTCCAGGCTCCAAGAATATCTATCCGGCTATCAATACTTCAGTCTCCGAACGATATTTACATAAGACGATATGGAGGTACTACTTCATGGTGTGATGCCAGTGCAAACACTCGGAGTAAAAGCGTCGGCAAACTATGGAGACGCGGGTGTAAACACTGCGAGGAGAATACTACTATTTCTGTTCTGGACAGGGAATTTATTAATAATATTTAATCTCTCCCTGTTTACATACCATCAAGGTATTTATCGTTAATTCCATTATGGATAGTAAAGCTTAACGTAGTTTATGATCTTTAATCATTATTTCTGTCATATTTGATTACAGAGTAAAGGAGGATTTAATTTAATTTGAGTTTCTTTACAATTTAACATTAATAAACTGCTTTTCATTTAGTCAATGATTAATGACTTAAGATAAATTTTTTACTATATTTATTTCAAGATAATATAATATAATAATTAGTTTTAGACAATCCCAAACAAACATTTAGTACTTCTCCAATGTAGTCATACATAATGACTCAAACCTACCAACCATTCACAAACCCAATTGAGGATCCATTACATATGGTCCCATAACAACAAAAAATACTGATTTACTAACAGAAGATACAAAATATGACTAATATTCGCATAACAACCTTCCAGAAAAATAAATAGATTCTAGATGGAGATAATCACTGTAAGTCAATTTTATTATATATTTTCCTATCATTTTTAATATATGTCAAAAAGTAGAAAAAAAAAATCATTCTAGATTGATTATGATTTTCAAAAAGCGTACAGGTGGAGAGGCCAGCATTCACGTTCAATTAACAAGTTTTTCTCCTAATCAAGGAGTCAGCAAACCGAGGCTTGTGAATATATAAGTTTTTTTTAATAGTATTAGTACGTAGTGGGAAATTGAAACAAATATTAAATACAATGTGTATTTTTAAAATAATTTTGTCTCAAGTATTGTATCATCGTTAAACTAATTGGCGTTCATTCGTGTTTACCTCATTTGATTCATTAAAATATACATTGTTAATCTTTATTTATAGATACCGTAAAATGGGTGTTAAAAAAAACAATGTAAAACAGCAGATTTGTATCCACAAAAAAAAAAATCTATTTTGACTCTTGCATCTTGAGTCTTGAGTATTGCGTTCATTGTGATCCCAAATGGTCTTCCCATAATAAGCCTTGTAAATAATGAGATATTTTATGTTGAGAGATACTCACAAATTATTTGTTATTATTTAATCCCCGTTGATAATAAAGAAAGCAATAAGAATTATTGAATGTATTGAAAAATTTTAGAATGGTTATAACCTCCGAAGTTCCTAAAATAAACTGAACAGATTAGCAGCACAGATGTGATTATTTTAACACTGGAATAGTCACACGACATCTTAAAGATGCCAAAGGAACAATTGTGAATTTCTATTATCCTCCAAAAGAAATAATTTAAAGGCTACATCATTCCATGTCAACCCATTTTGGAACCTTACCTTAGATTTTTATTTTTTTTAATTTTACATAGGTGTTGTGTTCGTATCCTAGTCTTTCTTAGCTTCTGCTGAAAAAACTCTCTTTCTTTGTATCAAACGATAATGTAGAATTCCACCAGTTTCCTACTTCTAAAGAAAGAGGTAGCACAGCCAATAAAAAGTTAGGAACCATAAAGGGAACCTCAATCATAGAGTGAAAACGAGCCATCTACCAACCAATGCTGTCCTGTTCTTCCTGTGAAGAAATACTTTATTAAAAGTTGAATCCCTCCGAGACTGCACGCAACTAGTTTTGTAACTAAACTAAAAGAGATAATAAATTTAATCAATGGAAAAATATCATTGTCCACAATTATGTGAACTATTTATTTTTAAAAAAAATTTCCCTAAAAACTAACAATAAAAATAAACTTATTTTCAATAGAGATAAACATTTTCTTAATAGTGAACATTGCTGGGGACAATGAACAAATAAATTTTTCGGCGAATGTAAACAATGATTTTATATTTTTTTCAGGTTCCTATATACTTAAAAAATATATATTAAAAACAAAAAAAATGGCTGAATACGTTCCTGAAACATTTATGCCATTTTATCAAGATTTATAGAGCTGACATGTAACAGTAGAACCAGACAATTTTCTTGATTAGTGGTTGAAAGAAACACATAATACTAAAACTGCCGGAAGTATTGGAGACCTGAAAAGAAAATCTCACGAAAGAAAGTTTAAGTTTAATAAAAAAATCCTTCGTAAAATCCTCAATGCTCCTTATTTTGTTACTAATAAAACCATCCATAAAGACCTAAATGTTCCTTATGTAACCGATCTAGCCCGAACCCGATATTATTCCTTCCATAATAAACTCCCTGACCACCCAAACCCACTCGTTTCTAACCTTGCTTCCTCTTCCATTCCTGGCAATCCTCCGAGGCGCCTGAAAAGAAGATGGCCTCGTGACTTTATATTGTAAACTGTTTTTAGAGTTCTACTACTGGGTAGTTTCTCTACATCCTGTATCATATCATTATGTCATTATGATCAAATTTACTGGGTTTTTTTATACAGTTGTAAATATCAACAAATAAATAAAATAAAATTTAAAAAAAAGTTTAATAAATAAGTAAGTAAAGTAATATAACTCTTTTAAATTTTTCCTAAGGCCTTTAATAGAAAAATTGGTCATTAAGTAGAAAATAAGTTACTTTATATAATATGATACATATTAATAGAAAGACTTGCAACCATTGATCATAAATACTATTTTATATTTTATTGGAAGAAGACAGTGGACCTATTGAATAAGTGTTTAAAATAGGATAGAAAAGTATGATGAAGATAAAGATAAGTAGATACAATTTTAAAAAACAATAATGTGAATGGAAAATATATATATATATATATATATATATATATATTTTTTTTTTGTCCTCAATATTTCAGAAACGGAGTGGGGTAGGAGCTGCAAGGTGGAGCGAAACCTTGGTTAACAATAAATAGTTTTCTGATACTTTTATTGACCGCCATCCGGACTCTCTTCCTCCAATTAATAATGTATTTTGGTTTAAAGTATGAATAATTACCATTACGTTTCAGAAACTATTAAGATAATGCAATTTTAAGAAAAAGAAGTGATAAATAAAGTTATTAAAAAGTGGATTAAAAAAGGCATGTGATTTTTTTTTTTATAGATTAATTAGACATTTCTAGAAACCTTTGGTTTGAAAAAATATTACCTCAGTAACATTTTATTTTCTACTGACACTGATACATTCAATGATGGTCTAGGAATTTTCAATGTTTTGCTGATTTAATATAGTGATAATGCTGTAGATCTATCCATCAGTAGCTCAAAAAAGTATCCTTCTTTACATGAATTAATCAGTGAATGTGCAGTATATAGTTGTTAGTATTGTTAAATGAACCATTCAATTAATATGCTTCTTATGTTTTTCAAATATATTATCCTAAAAATGTTACTTTTTGAGGTTTTTGAAATATCTTAATAATTAACAAGTTCACTCCGTAATTATCTTAAAAAATCGATTTTTAAATAAATCAAATGTTCAAGATAGCTCACGGACAAACAAAAGAATAGAGAGGATCAAATTGACAGTGATGAATGAGCCAACATCTCGATAAGATGTCGTATAGGACATTAATAACTGATATAGACATCGGATTAGAGGCTTCACGCGGCACTTTACAGTCTTTGAATCCTTATGCTAAATAATCCTTCATCCATGACCTTTTCATAGCCTTCGAAGAAATAAAAAATTCTTAAAACTTAAAAAAAATATTTATTTATTTAATTGGTGATCAACCTATCAGATACCAAATCGCAATAATGTAATTCAATGCGACTTAAAATACCTATACGAATCAAATTATGACTGCCTCTGGACCCATATTATCACCAATAATAATAATAATCATTATAGTATTTAAATTTAAATTTAATTGTCATATAGGATTTTCAAACCAATCGAATTCATGGAAATAAGGAAGATTACAATTAACATTATTTACATAAAAATTATTGGTTACCAAAATGTGACTAACACTATTATAGAACTAATCAAGATATAATCGCCATTACTGTATTTGAATTTAAATTTAAATTTAAATTTGTAAGGCTAATAGATGTTCTCAAAATAATAAACCTAACGGAACTTTTGAAGATAAAAAGTAGCCTTATATATGACCAAAAGATGAGTTAAAAATTAGACTGATAATCAATATGTGACATTCTGAACCTGATATGTTATTTCATTAATGCTTACTTGAGAAAATCTTTGAGAATTTTAAAATTAATTGAACTATCGAATTCCTTTATCATATTTTGTTTTAGATGATTTTATAATAATGAAGTGTATATAAATAAACAAATTACCGTTTTACCAAATTCAAGATTTCAAAGGACTGTAAATATTTTAATCCTATTTGTTACTCACCATTACTTAATAATCCCTTTAGAGCAAACATTGACATGTGAGCCAAACTTTGGCGTGCAAATTCGTTCGCGGGCCGCGTTTAAAAGTAGTGTTTATATGGAATAATAGGACATCGTTATTATAATAAAATTTATTAAAATAACAAAATAAAATGAAAAAATAGGTACAACATAATAATTAAATCGTGAAATTTGGAATTATTAAAAACTATGAAAGTAATAGCGACACCGAAATCAATGAGACAACTGAGCTTGAATTTGGGAAACTAATCCATCGTTGTTTGGGTAAATTCTACTGATAAAAAGACATAAAGAATTTTCCAAATTATCGTCAGTCAACCGTGTACTATGGTTTGATTTTTTAACTTTCATCGTGGAAAGAACTGTTCGCATTTATAAGTACTCCTAAATGCTCAAATCAATCTTCTTGCGAATTTTCTAAGCTGCGGAAAGTGGTCTTCTTCGAGTTATTTTTTGTAGAAATTGCAAAACTCCTCGTCTTCAAATTTAGATTTGAGGAGTGAGTTTTCTTGAATCTCGATCAACTTCATTTCCAAGTGTACATTACTTTTTGCTGGAGTAGCAAATAAATTGAAACAGTCTTCCATTTTTATGAAATCGCTAAATCTGTTCGAAAATTGCTCCGACAGTAACTTGAGTTCTTCAGCATATTGAGCATAAGCAATATTTGTATACGCAGAGAGCGTGGTGAAATGGTAACTGTTACCAAACTGCACCTCTCACAAGCAGATTTTGTTCTAAAACGCTTTCAAATGGCTGTACAAATCATTTACTAACTGTCCTTGTTTTTGAAGTTTTAAATTTAAATCATTCAAATAGCCTGTAAGGTCGACCAGAAATTAGTCACATATCCATTTGTGGTCACTCAATTCAGATAGTTATTTATCTTTTATTCGCATAAAATTCGCTATCTCATTTCTAAGCTCGTAAAACCGTTTCAGTATTTTCCCTTTGCTTAGCTATCTGACTTCACAATAATATGTTACGTCTTCATATTCGGCTAATATTTCATCCAAAAACGCCTTATCACATTGATAACATTCTAGCATGGACTTAAAACACAAGTTCTGTTGCAGGATAATGCAATGAAGGACTATCAAATCATCATTTTCCACATTTAATTCAGTGTCTTTTTCATTCAGAATTCAGATGAAACCTTTACGTAAGCCGACCATAGAAGGTGCACCATTTGTGCATACACCCACTTATTTTGACCATGGCATGCCAAAATTAGTGAATACCTTTCATTTAAAATGTCCTCTCCTAGAGTGGTTCCTTTTAGCGGCTGTAAAGCAAGCAATTCCTCAGTAACAGTGAACTCTTTATCAACACCTCGAATAAATATAGCCTGTTGAGCTGTTTCGGACAAATCGGTGCTCTCGTCTAATGCAATGGAAAATTATTCAAAACCAGCCATATGGTCAGTCAATGTTGTTTTTATATCATTAGCTATCGGAAAACATGTTTTCTTGACAAACTAATTTTTCCAAATTCAGGACACAAAACACTGCAAACTTCTAACATACACTCCTTGATAAATTCTCCTTCGGCAGATGGTTTCAATGACTTTGCCAATTTTGAACTAACTATAAAACCAGCTTTCACAACATTATCATGTTGCGTTCTTTGTTTATGAAACATTTGCTGCTGTTTTTCCAAATTTGTGGTAAGCTTCTGGATTTTGTCTTTTCCTATTTTTCCAGTGAGTGCAGCATAGGATGCTTAGTTGAGTAATACCTCTTTATATTAAATTCTATCATCACAGGAATGGAATTATTACCTACAAAACAAATAGGCTTACCATTGTTCAAGATAAAAAAGAATTCTTCAGTACATTTTTCTTTAAACTGGCGACCCTCTGCATCGACTTTTTGTTTCTTCTCACCAAAAATCATTTTTGCTCGATATAATTAATAGCAAAACATGATTAGTAAGCACTCGAGATGCACAAAAAATCACAAAGCAGTTCGCTAGGACATCGCTTGTCGAAGTTATCTCCTCGGTAGCTTAAATAAAAATGAACTAAAGTTCGGGCCATCCTCTCGCTTATATAAGCAAAAGGAAGGAATAATCTAGAATCGTCTAGTGTAGAACAATTGAAAAGCAATAATCTTTTTTTGCGCCCCACTCTCTGTTGTTCGCCGCCTCTCGGCTTGCTCCCTAACTTTATTCTGTGAGGATGAGTAAGTAGTGTAATATTTATTTTTTAATTGGGTTTTTCAAAACGTCTCTTGGGCCGGGAGTTGCCCACATATGCTTTAGAGCATTCTCTAAGCTTGTTTAATCCCATTCGACTTCTAAAAAAAAGCTTCATTTGAGTTATTTGTTTCAAAGAAGAAACATGACAGGGTCCTACGAAATTCTCGTAATTTTAACGCATTAATGAAAAAAATAAAATTCACAGCCGCTGAAGTAACTCATGAAATTATTATTATGAGTGGGAAGGCGTACTTGACCAGCGCACTGCGCGGCGTTGGTTTGAAAAAAATATTAGAAAAAAAAATTTCCAACATTAACTCGCATCACAAACACTTTTTTAACCCTAAAGTCGAGATGCAGAAAGGACTAGGTGTCCAAATGAGAAGAGAATATATTCATCAAAAGCTGTTATTTAAAAATAATGCAGAACATGGTAGTAACAAAAAAAAATTATCAATATAAACTTTACTGTGTACCACTAGTTTGACCATCTGTAATGGCTGTCTGTTAAATTTCAGAGACCCAATCAGTTTATATCACACTAGATTTGTCTGGAAAAGGATCAGTATTTGCTGCTGAACAAGTTGTGGGTGGATAAAAAGAATTACTGGAAACTCGATCTAGAGTCCTCCTAGAGTGGTAAAAGTTCTAGGAATCTCTTTGAGAGACAAAGAGCATCTCAATACATGAGTTGGATATTTAAATTTGAACACATTCATTTGAAAAGTATATATATTTTTTTATATACATATATATGATTACATCAATTGAAAATCTGAACTTAATTTAATTTAAAAAATGTATTTCAGATTTTTTTATTGATATTATATACTTATTTCTTAGTAATATTTTAATTTTTTCGACCAGTAGAGTCATTTAGACAGGATTTAAAAAGTTAGTAGATTAAAATTGAAAAATTCAAAGTTACACTTACAAAGTGTTAAAGTTAAAATTACAAATTTACAATTACAATATAAATTTTACAAAGTTACAAATAAAATTGAGTAAATTACTATTTTAAACTTTTCATACATGCTGGAATTACAATTAGACTATATTTGATCATGGATATTAATAATTTTTATTAATTAATGAAGTTTTGTTGTTTAAATATACTGATATTTAATATTTTTAAAAAAAAGGTATTATTATATTAATCTTTTCAATAAGTTAGAAACTTGCTTTCAGCCATTCCTCAACATGTGCGATCTTCCCAAAAAGTCTATAACACTGTCCCAAGGGTTCTGTCACATCAGTAATATCATGACCAAATACGAACATAATCGAACTTTACTATATTCGACATCATCTAATAATTTAATTAAATAACCCAAACTTTTGAAAGATCAAGTTTCTAAGATCATTCCCTCTCTTTTACTAGTCCTAACCTTTTCGACTATAAGTCTTTCAAGGCAGATTTAAAAAACAAAAAAAAAAAGTTAGCAAAGTCTCCTGAGTCTAAAAGCACATTTCGGCACTTGCTTTGTCTGTTACTTATTTTTGATTTTTTTTTTGTTTTCGATCGTCAATATCTGTGCACAATCTTCGAGCAACATATTTTCTATAGGTTTTAGTGCCATAAGGGTAATCAGGATCGTCCGTAGCTCGAATGGTTAGGCCGAATGGCAGTCTGAGATCAGCTGGCGGCGCCAGTTCGAATCCGGCCTCGGGCGTTTACTTTTTTCATTGACTGGCGGCCCCAAAAAATGAAAGACTTAACCCCCAATCATGATCTGGCAGAATAGGACTCCCAATGGGAGTAGGCCGGAAACAAGGGTAATCCGAATTTTGATTACACTTAACTAAAATATTTCTCTTAAAGCCATTTACCTTTATATATTCATAAAATTTGGAGTAATGCGTGCATCACATAACTTTCACTTTATACGTCTCCATGTTTTGTGTATACCAGTGGGTTCACTACTAACTTTTGTGATTTTCAAAAGAATAAATAAATAATAAAATTGAAAGTCCCGAGATGGTGAAAATTCTGAATTTTTATTTCCCTGTTGTTATAAAAAATTGTGATTTAGGATTTTTTGGGGTTAGAAGAAAAAAAAAATTTTCTGTCGATAATTCCACATTTTAATAAAAGATAACGAGGGTGTAGAGAAAATCAAATAAAATGTACTTTTCGTGTTTGAATTGGATGTCGAACTACTTAATAAACATAAGACCTATCTGATATTGAAGATCCTTTCCGATAAAATATAATAAAGAATCAAATAATCGATTCTATAAAGTAACACTTACGCCCAGTCGATTTTTTTAAAAAACGATACTGTCATTCTTCAAACATGTAACCATCTTAAATATGCAATTTCAGTTTCATACTTCTTTTTGTCTTTATGCGAGGTTAACACACACACCATTTTGAGAAACTTAGTAATTTGGACCAGGAATCTCAAAATGCGTATTACGTCGAAATTCAAAACATTTCACGAGCGTTGTACTTGCACTTACTATATATTTCATATATAGTTAAGTGAAAGACACAAAAGAAAAAGGTAACATACACGAATTGTTTCCTCATCGGATTCAGTTTTTGAGATTTATAACGAGTTTCTATTAGATTTTATCTCACTAATAGTTATTTTTTTATTAACAGCTTACCTCTGCTAAGAGAGATAAAAGTCAACAATTAATTTTCACACATTAATATCATCGAGGTAGTTCATTATCTTTCGAGTTGTTCAATAATACATCAACGCGTGTAATCTTCTAATATTGATGAAATTTCATCCAGAAATGAAATGACTGTCAAATATTTATCCTGAGCCCTTCCTTTTTCTTCCTGAGCAAACATGGTTGGTTGCCGACCTCATTTTCGCTCTATTATTCTTTTCAAATTCTTATTGAAGATACCATTTAAATGTTTCACATTGTATGGGAAGCCCTCCAACAACACATGTCTCGGGTCTCGATGAAAAAGCAGCATACCTATTCAAAAGAAGGAAAAGAGAGTTGATCGTTTTTAGACACATTGGTCGGACAAGGGGTTATCGGCCTTACGCTTTTGTTGGAAATGGGCGTTCTCTCTAGTACATCTGTTTTGCTTTCTCCTTTTCTTATCATTTTCCATGTCTTTGAAAAATGTATAAAACACATTTTGCGTTGTATTTCGTTTTATACGAAGGTAAAAAAAAACCTCCAAATATCACAGTGCACGAAATTTACGTTATCACTTTAGTGATTAAAATCTTATTTTTAGTGTTCGGAAAATATTTGAGTAAATGAAATGACGTTAGAAAAAAATTAATTTTTGATATTTTCCCGAAAAATTACAGCATAATAGTTTTATAAGCTAGAAATACTTTTTTTTATACTTTCAAAAATATTATATTAAATATAGAAAACCGTTTCAAGTAATATAAATAAAGCATAAATCTAGAGTTTTCTTTCAAAAGTTTTTATAACCACTTTTATAAATTCTGCATAATTATGGGAACACCTTCATAATGAAGAAAAATGAAATTGTTCTTGAAATCGTTGATTTGTGATACCAATAGGATAGAAGAAATTATAAAATAAAATAAACATGTTCTTGATGAAGAATTTTAATTGGTAAAAAAAAAAATCTTTTGATCTTAGTAATAGATATATAAACTTTTGATGGAAAATTTCTCAGATCAAAAGTATAAATAGACTCTCTTGAAACAGGTACTTTTATGCAAGAAATTAGGCTGAAATAAGAAGCCTCACTTTCTTGACGAAAAACGATTATTGTTGTTGAGCCCAACAAGTTTTTAAGACAGAGCCTGCTGTGATCTGATTCAAGCAGTATTGTGCAAGTAAGGTTTGGGAAAGTGTTGAGATTCACTCATCTCTCATAAAAAAAAAAAATTGTTGTTCTTGTAATATAACAATTTTCCTTATGTATTCCTACGAAGACTGAGTTCGTATTAATTATATCAACATTTTACGCCCATTGGTACCTTCACCCCATAATCTCATTAGAGTTATTCATCTCTTACTGACAGTCATAGTCCAGAGTAAATTTTATTTATAAAGACATTTTTTTTTTTAAATTATTTGCGATATATTCAATGTTTTTGAGTTATTTTAAAACCAATTATTAAATTAAACTCAAGAGAAAACTGTTTAATCTTTTATTTCATACTATATACTTAAAATAAAATATGAAATTATAATTTTCAATGAATCTGAATTTCAACTGAATCGCCGGACACCAGAGGATAGACGGAGTGAATAATGAATGCTGTTTAATTTTCCGGTTCATCAACAACGAATCCCACTTCCGATTGCGATCTTTTCGGAACGTTTAGATGATTGGATAGAATCGGTCATTTTCAAGAGAGAATTTGAACTGAATTAAATATCTCTGCAATTATTCATTAAATTATCATTTTCTATTCATATTCACTCATGCGAAGTTACAATATTTATATTATCATGTTATAGGAATTTATCATCTATCTATTTTATTTCAGATCTATCACGTAGGTTATTTATTTTTAATTCATTTATAAATTGTCCATAATTACAGGAATATATATGAAAATTCAAATTTGATGACCAAAATTATAGAGATAAAACCTTGTTCTGCACTAAGTAAAAATTATACATTTAATATTAGGCATCACATCACATGTCATTTCTAAGAACAATAACCACAATAAAAATATTTGTAGGTATTATGTTAGTGTGTTCTTCATTATGAGATGTTTAAATTTTCAATACACCATGAATTTTAAAAAAATGTCAAAAAGTAGAATAATTTTTGTAAATTGAATTAATTAAATTCAAACAACGTTTTCAGGTCAGACGAAGGTTTGTTCTTTAATAACGAAAATATTCTAATTTATTCTTATTACCTGAAGTATCGAATCACCACGGAAATTACTTATCTGGATTCAGGCCATAAAAGGACTAAATTTAATACAGATTTGGTTCGTTTCACATCGTATTCCAGGAAGCTGAAAGGGAGCACTAAAACAACAATTCCGTTTTATGGACAGTTTGTAAAGGATCTAACTACATTAATCAAGTCAAGGAACGCCTTATCGTTTTTGAACATAAATTATTTCTGAAGATATTTGAACTAATGATAGATAAATCAACTAAAAATTACTTTCGCACGTACCGTGTTATATTATGACATGTACCAAACAAATGTAACAGACGTCACCCTGACGAAGAAATTTAAATGCGAATTAGATTTTTTTTAATGAAAAATTAATCACAAAAAGGTCAAAAAAAGAATTCAATGAAACCTGTAATTGATTTTCATTGACCTTCAACTGTCAGTGATGTCGACCGAAACATGCCTATTGTCTGTTTCACAAAAAAATGGATAAAAAGGAATGTGAACTGCGGGTTGGATGGCATTCTATCTTTGAAGGGGCTCCACAGCTTTCAGTACCAAACCAGGTGAAAGCCGTTGAACCCCTTAAAATGATAATGCCACGCTACATTTTTTCAGTAGCTGACACATTTTCTATTACAAAAATATTCAATTTGCACCTTAACTGCCCAATATATAATTTCTTTGAAAAAAAGGTTTCAAAGACATCAATAAGCTACACTGAAGTAATAAAAATACCTAACATAAATTACATTTTACTAAATAAACTTAAATATCTATAAAATTTAAATTTTAATTATAAATTGATGTATATTAAATATTGTAACAGTTGGTCACTTAGATAACAATAAAAAACGAAAAAGCGTTTGTATAAAAAAAAAATATCACTGAGATATTATTGATTACATTGGTTTATAATCTGGATACTTGGAATAAAATACAGAAAACTATGAAGTTGAGAGGTAAGTAATTTCCCAATTTTTTTTATTTATTTATTTATTTTTTTTTGGTGTATGAGGTTTGTTTAGTCAAATATTATCTTTCGTCTCACTATTTTTGTCTCTTCATTTTAACAAGACTTGATCATCAAACTTTTCTGTTTGCGTATTTACTAAGTAGCATTTTCTTAATAGTTGCCTACTCAACGCTTAATAAACTGTATAATTTAAGAGTTTTACAAGTAATTGTTACTTTAACAAAAAATATTTTCAATAGCATTTATTGAGTTTAAATGTATACAAGTTATTGGAGTTCTATCAATGGGTAGATTCTCCACATGTTTGTATCACGTCACTATCTCACCTACAGCAAATTTACTTGTTGTATATATGTTATACAGTTGTAAATAACAATAAATAAATGATTAAAAAAAATATGTATATATATATATATATATATACAACATAATAAAACAAGAAATTTCTATACGTAAAATTTACTAAGCATTTTCTTCAAAAAATAGAGAATCAGATCCGTTTTTGGTTTGCTAAAACTAAACTATTTGAATTATGTGTTTTTTAAAGACATAATGTCAATTAGTTTTCTGATATTCAATAAGAAAAAAAATTATTTTCAGTTGCCTTTAATGAGTTTAAATTTTTACAATATAAAAAAAAAATCAATTCACGTAAAGTAGGCTGGTGCGTACGGAATCCAATGTTTTGCTATGTATCGAGACATTAGCCATTATTATAACAATATGTCGTTTATTGAGGTTTTTTAGCCATCTGTCCTAGATACCTGGCTAGGGTAGGAGCCTTCCGACGAACCACTTACCGCGTCCCCGGATACGAAAACATCTGTGTTAAGTTTGTCACATTACCAGAGTCTTCTCAGAAAATTAGATTTGCTAACCTTTAAGTGTTCTAACAAAAATAACAGGTTTGACGAGGGATCGGAATCAAATTAAGCAGATGCAGGCCCTTTCTGGACATGTCAAACTTTTTCGTCCAGTCTCAGGCCTGAGGAGGGGGACGCCTCCCTCGGGAGGGTCCGGTCACCGATGGCCAATGAGAAAGGAGATTCAAAAACGGCCTAAAAGGGAGGTGAGAGAAAACACAGAAAATCTAGATCAGTCAAGAAGAACAGTCAAGAGTCAGACTTAGACGAGACAGTACCAGGCTTGAGAGAGCAGCAGAAGCCGGAGCAGAGCAAGATGCACTTGGACCAGACGAAGTCGTGAGAAGGGCCACAAGACCTGGACATCCCTTATGAACAAGAAGACATTTACACAACTACATCCCACGGCATCAGCAGTTATAAGTATAAAATAAACCAATAAGTAATAATATAATAATCTATATTTTATGGCAACCTTTATCTGAATCATTACAACCATTTTAATCATTGTAATAAATTGTAAATAAATAGTTAATCTCTTTATGTAGTTTATATACTATTATATAACCCAATATACCACCCTTTAGTATACTATATAATTAATGGTAACAACATTTTATAAATATAAAGGTATTTAATTGGTAAACTGGTAAACACACAAATAGCCTTTGGAAAAGAATCCAATCATAATAATAGTTCTTTAGGACTCAATATATAATTAATTAATTAACTTATTTTTGGATAATTGCCTTCAGCAATTATCCTGGCATCCCGATTAAATCTCCATAGCATACATAGCAGTTTTATGTTAAAATACAAAACAAAAGCAATATTTTGATGATCGATAATAAATGAATGACGTCTGTTGAATGAAGTCTTTCTGACTTGTTCAGGATGGAGGCAGTGTGTGTAGATGATGCAGTCACTAGCAGACGAAGTGGGAGATACAATGTGACACTAGCTGGAGGCTTGGCAAAGGCCTCAAAGTCAACACATACCATTTGCAGGTCGGCTTACAATTAACAGAGCTTAATGCTATACTTGCAAGTAAACAGCTCACGTGAATGTTCTTATTTGCAATATAACATCTTTCATTACAGTACCAATATACAATTAAATAAAAGACCGATTCCTTATATAACATTGTTATATGTATTTACAAAATAAAATAAATAAAAATTTTCTTAAATGGAAAAGAAATTCAATGTTAGCAAGCGTAAACATAGGCCAAAAACACTTTTTATAAGAAAGAAGGAGTCACATAATACACATATTCAATGAAATTAAAAAAATGTTTTATGGGGCCGGTTAAAAAATATATATAGACGCCGTACACCTACGTTATGGATACACAGTTGAAACAATTCGGAACGGCTTACAGTGGTAAGAAACTGTTGCTTGTGTGCAAAAATCTCATAATTGTTTCTCATAATTCTTATATTATTCAGGGTGCTGAATTCAATGAAATCGATTTTTTTGAGAATATTTTCAGATGTAAAATTATAAATCTTGATTTTTCCATCATTAAAGTCATCTTTCCTATAAATAAAATTTTATTCTGATTCACAGTTTTTTTTTTTTTTTAATAATTTATTTATTGATATTTACAACTGTATACACATATATACAACAAGTAAATTTGCTGTAGGTGACATAGTAACATGATAAAAACATGTGGAGAATCTACCCACTGAT
>NW_027107242.1:715413-769834 GCF_000696795.3 Halyomorpha halys | reverse complement strand
CTCTAACCACTCAAACCCCTTAATTTCTAATCTTGCATCCTCTTTCATTCCTGACAATCCTCCGAGGCGCATAAAAAGAAGATGGCCACGAGACCAGCTAATGTAAAATGTCATTAGAGTGCTACCTATGGGTAGTTTCTCTACACGCCTGTAACACTCCAATTTAACTTAGACCAGATTTACTAAATGTTTTATAATGTACAGTTGTAAATAGCAATAAATAAATATTAAAAAAAAAAATATTTTATTTTTGTATCTCTTTTTTACAGCTGTGAATAAAGGTTGTAACCAAAGTCTTAAGTTTTACATAAATGGTAATACATTATTTCCTTTTTTTTTCGCGTTCTCAACAATTATATCTTAAACTATAAAAGATTGTTCTGGAATTTAATTACTCATATACATTACTATTGGGTGATATGAAAGGTTTGTTTATTGACATTTACAGCTATTATTTATGAAGGAAACTGTGGTGCTATGCTCCTGAATAAATTATTTGCGTGTATATGAATGTGTTAAAGATATATAGTGAGCGACCTTCATTCATATTCATCATTCAGTTATCGACTGGTTGATTTCACCGGACCATTAGCTCCCAATGGAATAGTAGGGTCTGAGATTTTTTCCACATCGTTTCACATTTTACAGGAATGGAGAATAAGAAGTGAATAGTTCGTATCGTATAACCCTATTTGATGTTAATAATAATATATTTACTATCTCTTTTTCTACCTATACATATAAATATCTACAAACACATAAGAGTACAAGATAAATGAATAATTAATATACTACAAGTACTACGAGAATATTTAAAAAGGAGTAGAAATTACGGTGATAATGGAATGAATTTCTAGGGAGATATAATTGGAAAATAAAATAATGCTATAGATAGATAGTTTTATTTATTTTTTAGAAATTTAAAACAGGTGTATAATGAAGGTGATGAATTGGCAGGAAAAGTGAAGCCAAACTGGCGAACGTTATGATAGACCAGAGGCGTGGCAGAGGAATTGGGAAAGAGGACTAGCCAATCAATCTCTGCAATACAATGATTACAATTCATATTAACCTCAAGGCATACCTTGCCTCAGTATATGTGACCTTGATGACTTCACTTTTTTCTTTGGTTACGGCACCCTCCTTTTTTGCAACTATATATGATAGGTTATTTAAAGACACTGTCTTTTAGTACTTTGATGTACTTTGTTACGTCTGTTATAACTATCGTATATAAAACACTCTTTATACTGTTAAACGAGACTTAATTCTACTTCTACAATATTTTGTTCTAATCCAAGTATGGTTAAGCATATTACAATAATTATCAGTAAAATTTGCTCTTGAATATATGATGATACTCTATAAGAAATATGGAGACATAAAATTGTAGCATCAGACATGTATTTTTGAAAATGAAATCACTAACGTTGGTTAAAAATGTTATTTTTTTTTTTGTTGGTCTTTCTTTTTTTTCAACATCAAAATCACCCGCTCCCCAAAACTATTGCTGTAAAAAAATTCCCGGTTGTCTTCTAAGCTGGGAGTTTTAAGAAAAAAAGTCATGTCTCACACTTACAGAACAAGATTTAATTTTTACGTGGAAATAATATAAAAATCAATAGGCATGGAGGTACTATTGCGTTCTTATTCTATTTATTATTATGTTGTAAAATTACAATAATTGATTATCTATTTTATGTATTTCACAGGGCAACACTATTTGTAGGGGGTTGTCCCATAAACAAATGAATAAATTATTATTACTATTGCGTTCTTATGTTGATTTTGTTTAGCAGCTTACCATCGATTAGAGTAGTTTTATCCTCTAATTAAAAGGAACGTTTTCTCTAATTAAAGCTATAGATTACACCCCATCCCTGGGCCTCCTAACTTTGAATAAGCTGTACAGAAATGGGGATCTGAACTTGCCAGATGCTCACTACTAACTGATTGACGGGTTAGTTACACGCTACAAACTGCTTCCAGAATCTATCTTAATGGAGTTTTAGGTATCCCTTTTATAAGACTGGTCTTCAGTTGATTAGTTTTTATTTACTATAGTTGTTATTTTGAACTGTTCATAAACATAAAACTGTAGGTCGTATTCCTTAAAGTAAATTTTATTTCCGGACTAAGTTCTATGACTCCATAAATTATTTTTAGTCTGTAGGAGGATTGATTTTTTCTTTTCTTTTAAAATATAAGAAAAATTCTACTCGAAAAAATTACTAACACATTGTAGAATAAGTCTTCAACCAAGAAGTGAAAGATTTATTATTTATTATTATTTTTCTTAGTTCTGTTTACTAATAAAGTCAGAAGATCTTTCATAACTTATAATATTCCGAATTCAATATGTTAAAAAAGTATTATATCTGTGTTAAAAAAATATATACTCTTATAATTACAGCTCTAATTTTTGAAAAGAGGTTATACACGGATAAATAACATTTAGAAACTCAGATGTATTTAAATTATTTTGAAATGACTAATAAATTGACTTGGGACACTATAGATTTAAATGTCAGAAATAATTACATAATGCTTAGTAAAAAATTTAACTCGAAAAATACATTACTAACACATTGTAGAATAAGTCTTCAACAAAAAAGTTAAAGAAGAGTTTTATTTATTTCTCTTTTAGTTCAATTTACTAATATAGTCGGAAGATCTTTCATAACTCTTAATATTCTAAATTTAATATGTTAATAAAGTTTATATCTGTATTAAAAAAATATAAATTGTCTTAAGAAAGAACAAATAGTTTTAATTTGTTCTACTACAAGTATTTAATGTCCGACGTTTCGCTCCACATTGGAGGGCTTCATCAGGGCTGTTCAAAGCAATAGGTTAAACAGACAACTGATGTCTGTTTAGCCTATCGCTTATTCTACACCTCGATAACTTTATTGTTAAGTTATATATTTATTATAAAATATAAATTTATTTACATTTTTCCAGAAATATATCTTACAGTATCGTTTATCGTCGTTTGTCATACCTTTTATCGTAAAAATGTTTTCCTTTTCAGAGTCAAGATATGAAAAAAGAGTCCCCTAGATATAAAAAAAATCGTTTTTCAGTTGAGTTTTTAACATATAATGTTGACCATATATTTATTAACATCATACAAGGCCTATTTCAACCATATTGTTATATTGATGATATACGTCGAAAAAAAGTCATAATATGAAAGAGAGAAATAAACTTAACCGTGATTAGAACTCTAATGCTCATTTTCCTTGATTGCTATTAGTGCTATTACTTGCAGCATCTTTTGTTGATATTCTTCAATTAACATAATTAAAGTTAACAAATTAAGAAAAAAATCCTAATGATAAAATGTTAATAAAAAATATGAAAAAAACAAAACAAAAAAACAACGTAGGTTAATAAATTTTAAATGAACTTTAAAAACATCTAATAATATTTTCCATTTAAAGCAAAATATAAAAAGGAAACTAAAAAAAATGATCTGCTTAATTTACGTTAATTCGAATAAGTTGATTTTTATTGTGAACCAATACATCTATCGTATTTTTTGGGAGAAATTGCCGCTATATTGCTGCGTCTTGTTAGTCGGACAAAGAAAAGGGATTTCATATCACTCTCCAGCTTCTACTTAAATACAAGGAACCAAAGCATATCTAGTTTCTTCAGAAAGACGGCACTAAAAGAGCAGAAGGGACCGAAAGATAAAGGGAGAGAATTTTATTTTCTAACGCCATTTGGTTGGATAACGGAAACATGAGTAGTTTTTAGATTTGAAGTGTTGCAGTATCTCCTATTAACCTCAAATACAAGATATTTATTAAAATTTAAAATTAATTTAAAAAAAAACGAAAACGATTCTTGACTTATTACTCAAGGTGACACTTTTACCATTAAATATTTTGAGAAATTATTCAAATAAAAATAATAAATCATTCTTTAAATGTTAAAATCTTATGTATATAATATTTATAACAGGTTAGATTGTAACCACATGGAATTCAGTAGATTAGAAAAAAAAACAGAATAATATCTTATTCCCCAATATTTATGTATGAAGGGTATCACTTCATATATATATTAGTTAAGTACCGGCGAAAGCAAAATGTCATAAAAGAGAAGAAGGGATAAGATCTAACATGCTTGAACTGTTGTAACATACTTTATTTTTTTCCCGATCCCTCTTAAATAGAAAGAAAAATGAATTAATAGGTGCATTACTGTGAAAAAGAAAAAGTAATTCGTGTTAGCTCTTACCTTTTACTACCTTTGGTATTTTAAGGTTACCTGTTATGTTTATTTGTTATTTATGAGATATCCATTCTAAAAAAAGGTGCTATTACTAGCTTTATTGGGTTTGGTACATCACTTTATATACAATCGATCAGCTGATCTCAGTCAGCTGACATTGAAGTAACAGCTGACTAAGGCTGTAACTTTATATAATTAAAAGTACATTTATATAAGTAAAATACATCAACAACCCGCACTATTCTACTTACCTAAAACAATAGAATAGAATAAAAGTCCCTTTCCAGTGTTTTTAATTAATCAAATAGTGAACTAGTACAAGTAATTGAAAGAATCTTGACAAAGTAATTAACATAAACAGAAGTTCATCATTTGAAAACAGAAACAAAACATTTCTTATAACCTTCTCCAATTAGTTCACCTCGCGGCCGCTAGGGGTGTTTTAGTATTGTAGCACCACAGTTATATATATATATATATATATAGTTTACAAATATTGTTTTATTTTATTTCATGTTTAATATAAAGTTTACTGTTGTCGAAAATTTGTGTTTTGAAGACCTTTCATATTCGCATTTCATGTAATTTTTTTGGCTTCCAAATAAAATACTAAGGAACTTACAATGAATCATATGAGTAACTTGAATTTAACATATCCAGTTATATTGAAAAGTTTTTCACATAAAATATAATTTTACATTTGAGTTTATTTTACATTATACATTATACATTTTACATTATACATCTTCATAATAAATTAAAATCACTTTTGAATCTGGAATTTAGCTTAGTAGATTTACAAGGACACCATCATAATGTATAGTGATAGCTAAATATGACAGCATTTTTATAAATGTTATTACCAATATATTGTGTATCTAAATGGAATTTCAGACATATTAATTTTAAGTTACTGAAATAAGTAGAATTAGGATTAAATGTAAATTTTGACTATAAAACTGAATGGATTTCAGTGTTAATTAATTAAATTGAATTGAATAACTAAAGGAATATGCTACTATTTGTGACACGTGATAACCATAGATTGGTATGTATTTTCCTCTTCATTTCGGTTAAAACTGAATGGAAAGCACTTAAAACAATGTGGAGCCGAAATAAGTTCCAAATACCATTCAAAAGTTGCCAATGGCTTTCGGTATTTTGGATTCCCTTGCTCGCCAAACTTAGCGTAAGGGGGAGGGTGTGGTTAGCACTCAGACCATAATAGCTTCTGAAATTAGTACCGCGAGAGCTCATTCTACCATTTCATTCGGAGTGGTCGGCTTAATGTTTCCCATTTAAACGTTACATTTCTGAAAATATGTATTTTTTTTTAATCATTCGAAACTATTTAATTTCGGTTACTCTAATGTAATATATTTTTTTGTGATTGCTATTGCTCACTGCAAATATTATATGACTAGGGCCACTTGCACAACAAATAATTAGATGGTTAAAATATTTTTTTTTTGTCGAATTATAATGATATTTAATGGACCATATTGATTAGTCAGCATTCCAACTTATTAGGCATTTAAAAAATAAACAATAAAAACCCTAAAGAAAAAATAAGGAAAATGTTTTAATATTTTAAAGTGTTTTAGTAACATTTATTTCACTAATTGGTTTAAATAGAATATATATGTTAAATATCTCCAACTGTCTGAAAAAAAGTTCTATATGGGTCTTTTATTTATTTTTCTCTTTTTCCTTGAATTTCCAATTAAAATCCCTAGCTGGTCTCATTTGGTCCAGGTGATATATTTTTTTCTTTTATTTTGTTGGCCATCTTCGTTATTTTATTAAATTCTCTCTTCGGGTCAGTACTTATGATGTGTTATTAATAATTAAAGATGCAATTTTTACATATAATTGACAATTGATTAGGATGTATGTTTGAACATTTAATAGTTGTGCATCGCGGTTTTAAATTAGAATGCGTATTAATTTAGATCACGCCAGCCAGTTTTATATAAATGAATTCAGCAGACATACAGTTCTGTAATTTTCAACAATGCTTTTTGTTGAACAACCCGGCATGTTCTAAACTCATATAAGAATATTTTACGGAGACCAAAATATTCCGGTAAAAAAATTAAGGTTCAGAAAAAATACAGACACAAATTAAAAAAATGCACATCTTGGCCAATCACAAAAAAAATTTTGGTAGCGCCTCGAGCCTATCTTGAAAGTACAGGAGCCGGATGCGATAAATCCGTCTTATAGAACATATACCTGAAAATAATTTAAAAAATTAATTTTTATCATATTTAACTTGGAATGTATGCGGTTCTAAAATTCTTATAATTAGGTATTTAATTTAATAAAGTAATTTTGGGGGAGACCTCACTCAAACATTTTTTATAAGACCTCAGGGGGCTGTGATCCATGGGGAAACACATGATACAGTATTCCCTAAGCACCAAGGAGTCAGAACAGGTACATTGATGAGTGAATATAAACATTATTTTGTTCATAGTCAACCATAATTATGAGTGAGTAGTTTCTTCACAACAATCAGAATGAGGAAACAGAAAATAATTGAAGAATCAGTCTTTAAATTCATCAAAATCTAAATAGCTCACCAATCAATCAACCAAATGAACTGTAATATTGGTCATTATTCTAAGTAACCCAATAATAAAAATTAAATACTAACCTAATTAATTAACCCTGTAAATACTTTTGGTTGAACCACATATAATAAATTGTCATATAAATCATTCAAGACTATAACCTTAAGTCTCTATTTAGCCATGCTTCATTTATTTTCAACTCCATTATATACAGTCTACTCCAAAACAGTCTAATAATTATCAATCACTGTATATTTTGGTTTACCCCAGACTGCGGTGATGTAACAAGTAACAAATTAGGTTATTTATTTATTTATTTTTTTGTTTTTCGCCTAGATCTCCTAAACCGTTCATCCTAGCGAAACAATCTGAATATAAGTTGAATGAGTACCATAACATATCAATTCGGTTTAGAAGTAAGTCGTAAGCTGAAGACGTAAACAAAAACGCACAATTTATTTTTTAATTTTGCCAAAACTGAGGGATATGAAATAAGTATTACATATGAATCCAAACATAATCCATAAAACGCATTTCTGGCGGTCTGAAACTGTTGTTACTAAGCTGCAGATAAATTTGATATAGTAATGATATTTTAATATATGTAATTATCTTTTTCCGTTTTTACCTATAACTCTTATATGGAGAATCTTATTTAAAAAAGTTACAACAAAACAAATTAAAGAACAACAAATTAAGTCTAGTGACATGGTCATAAGCCATGTGTTTTAGTTGACCCTAATTCCAATAGCTGTTTTTTTAAAGTCCATATACAACCAGCACAGGCGGCTTACGACCATTTAACTAAATTAGTACTTAATGGTTTTCATTCGCGCCACAATTTAACGTTCTTGAATTTGTTTTCATTAAATATTTTTCAATAAGATCCACCGTTTAGTAATCATTGGTAATAAACGGAAAAAAGACCTATTCGAACAAAAATCTCTAATTCATTACTTAATCAAAATAATTAGCTGCTTACTATCCATTTTAGGACAACCAGAAATGCGTTCCCTTGTTAATAGGAGTTCTTACAGGTCATTGCAGACTTAACCCTAGAACGACACACTGGGGTGTCACATACCCCAGCACTTTTTAAATTTTGAATAATTCCTACATGTGTAGCTCTTTTGCTAAGCCCCGCCATGTAATTAACTGTCATTCATAACATAATTGATTCTGATTATCTGCTGCTATGTGTCAGTCTTGTTTTGCTATTTATTGTGATTTGAACTAGTCTTGGGGTATCTCACACCCCAGAGTGTCCTTAGTGTAAGTAAATAATAAATCCGGTAAACTCTTAGCTTTTCTCTATAAAAAGGGGCCATCCCTTATTTCGACACACCATATCCATGAATTGGTTCAGCTTCCTCTTATACTGCTTGATATTTGATGAATAGACAAGAGAGGAAGGCTAATGACAAAATGGCACCCAACCAACAATGCAAGATGATGCAGTCATTGAAGAATCTGGTAAACCACAAGTCATACATGATTATAATTTAAATAAAGGATGAACAGAAACTTTTGACCAAATGCGTAAGGGGTACTCAACGGCCAGAGAAACAAAGAGGTGGCCACTCCTTTTTTTTTTGGAATTTTGGATCATGTCGGGGTGAACAGTATGATATTGTTTACTCTGGTAAAGTGGGAAAATAAAATGAAACGCAAAGACTTCCTTTTTGGTCTGGGATATTCACTTCTGGAACCCTGCCTAAAGAGGAGGCTACAGGCAGAGACACTTCGTCGGTCACTGCGCCTAGCTATTGAAGATATTTTAGGTATAAAGGCGGAAACAAATAAACATACGATCTTGGAGAAACAAGTAAGGTGTTCTTTTTGTGAAAGGGGAAAGGACAGGAAGACGAAATTGACATGTCTGCAATGTAAGAGAGCTATTTGCAATGAACACAGGGCGGCAATATGTCTGCAGTGCAGTGTGTGAAAGAGGTCCCTTCGGGGCCTCCGCTATGTATTTTATTAATTTTTAATTTAAAAAATGACTTTTCTACCTCGTTTTATGATTCATTTACTTCGCATTTATCTGTATTCAAGAGCCATAAAAATTATTTTTTTTATTTAGGAACAACAATCAATTTTTATTCATTTTTTAGCTAGTTGGGTCGTAAAATTTTACAATATGTGGTTTTTGGAAATACATATGCACATAACCCATTTTGAAATGATTTATTTTTGTTACCTAGACCACTTAGTTATTTTAAAATGCATTATAAGCATTGCAGGTTGTATCACTTATATTTTATACCAATTCATATGTTGGGGTGTATCACACCCCAGAGTGTCAGATTAAGTTGACTTATAGAAGTGTATCATTCTAAGGTTAAAGCATATCTTATGATCCGTGAAGTGGTTCGTAATGAAATTTGGACAGACCCCGGAAACTGCTCTATTATATAGCAGACTGTGAGAGGTACGTGTCACTCTGTTATAATATCCTAGGCTCTGATAGAATCGCAGAATATGAGGCTTTCTCCATAGATTTGCTGCCTGAAATTAATTATCTAAATAGTAAAAATTATAGAACTACCAAAAATAGGTTTCCATGTTAGATTTGATAGAAACTAATTTATAAAATTATTTTTAGATGTATGTTCTATGGGATAGAGTTCTTGCATTGGGCTCCTATACTATTCGGTTACAAAAATATAAATTTATTTCATTCTTTTTCAGCATCTGAACAGTGAAAAAAAGATATACTAAATCAATAAATAAAAAGTCATAAAACCACAACAATGTTACGGCCAGTAATACGTAATTATAGATTTAAAACATTATATTTTATTTAGAAGTAGTAATGATAAAAGACCAAAATCGTAAAATGAGAACATAATCCTTTTATATTGATACCCTCCACCCTGCATTTTATTACCATCTACTGAAGAAGTTTTTATGAATCAGCTGCTATTGCTTAAGTTTTTATGTGTACAATGATCAAAATATTTTATGAGGCACTTCATTTAAAAGTAATCCATTGATTAAAAAATGGTACAAGTGTATAAATGTAGATATATGATGTTAAAAATAAATCTTTTAACAACTTTAAATAACATATTAATTAAATTGGTATTGGCAAACAATACTATATAATTTTGTTAATGTTATCAATCGTATGATGAAATATTTATGTTGACATTGATGGCTTCCCAAATAAGATATGAATGAAACAATCTTCTTTAACAAAGAATGTTTTTACTAAATTAAATAAAAATATATTGCCATCAACGAAATAAAATAACCTGGATAGAATAAATGATTTTTGCCAAATGAAAAGTTAGAAAAAGCTCACTTAGTAACGATAAGGGGCTGGCATAACCCAACTATCCATCAAAACAAAGTTGAAGCCAATGAGGTCATGCTTACAGAGGCTAGGTTTACGTTGAGGTTAATAGGAATGGCCATCATTTTGATCTAAACCTAAACAGTAAGTGAATGGCTTGTACTCTCCCCCTACTCCTCAATCACTCCTCTAGTATATTATAAGCCCCGCCTTTCAGGCTTCACTTTTGCTGTTAATTAATTTATTTTATTTTCCTTTTATATCTTCCCAGAACTCCATCCAGAGATATTTTACATTATACTCTTTCCTCCATGGTTGAAAGCTATATAAATGTAGAGAAAGTCTTCATTCCATTACCATTCATTTCACTCTTAACATCTATGATCATCGGAAGTTAGTTTCAATTCTAGTTTAAATCACTTGTAATAATTGTCTAAACCTATTCATATTATGGAGTTGTATACACTTCTTCTTTTTTCTTTGTTTATATCGTATTTCTGATACAATCGTCAAATAATTTCTACTTTATTTCGAAGAAATTCTCTGCAGTAAAAAATTACAAAGAAACAAGACAAGATACATTTTGATGATATATGGACGGAGATGCCTAAAAAGATTATGGAGTAGGACGAATGATCCTCTGGGATGGATGATATTCGATTATAATTCATTCGGGGTCAATGACTGATTGGTCGTTCAGAGGAATGGACCGATGTTACTTGATTAAGGATTATTCGAAGTGAGGTAATAAATATTCCATGGTAGCCAGTAATCGAAGGATCATTCAGTTGGTATTCTATTATGATCACAAAATACTGAAAAACTGAATGAATCCTCGATTAAGAAACGTTCGAAGGCAATCTTAAATACGATTGATTCATTCAAAAAGTATTAAGAGAATGATTTATCGAGTGTAAATTATCTAATAATCGGCAGTTCAATAATTTTATTTTTAGTTGGAATTATCTCTCGATAATTTAGCCTTTAATGAATTATCGGAATGATTGGAACAATCGAATGATTTGTAAACTTCATTCAATCTCTCCCCACCCCCTCCCCACAGTAGCCTGTGCGTAGTCAACTTGGGATGAATGAAGACAGCATTGCGGAACCCAGCTAGTTCTTAGCTTCATTTATCATCACCGCATTTGCTCTCGAGCCCAATGCTCTCATTGTGCGGCTGCTGTGGTCCCTTTATTGTCCTCCAGGGGATGCCATCAGTCTTCAAGAGTCTGATAAGCGTGAATATATTGGCAGCGGTCGGAAGGCAATTTGACATTTTTTTTCTGTAAATCAATAGTTTATTTTAGAAATTAAAAAAAAAAGTCAAAAATTAGGTTTATATTTTTTTGGCAAGGTCGATTTTCTGAAGATATACAGCGCTCCTACAAAAGAAACAAATGCATTAACCCCAATGTATGGACTGCTTTGAATAGTGGCACAACCGAAAAATGTAATGTTTTAAATTGGATGTATTACTAAGATATTATCATAGATAGAGATTTCATTTTCTATTGCGATTCCTTAGTGAACTATCCCAAAGCTAGTATAGAGCCAACGGTGCAATCTGTATATATTTTTTAAAATCAAATATATTACTATTCAAGTAAAACAGCAATATGTAAAATGTATTGCTAATTTATTTATAAGTAATTTATTTATTACAAAATAAACCAAGTAAGCAGCAGAATATGTTTTAGGTTTTATTTTTTCAATCACCATGCCGTAGATACTAGAACATCTGTTTTCGTGAATAGAATAAAGATTCAAAGAAAAAAGGTTCTTACGAAAGGTACTCAGATATACTTAAAACTTAAAAAAGACACAGGACATTTTTTTTCTCCATTTTTTAATAATTATTTGAACAAATATTTTTTGTGTAAAAATTCTTTTTTTTTTTTTCATTGTAGGCCATGACTATGCAAATAATAAAGTTTCTCAACTTTAACACGTTGATATCACCTCAATATAATTTTCTATTTGACTGATCCTCAAGATCAACAAAAATATACATCATTACAAGCAAGAAAAAAGTAATCGATATTCATTTGATATAGTTATATTTATATTATTATTTTTATTTATTGATTTATAATTCATTCTCTAACAGTAAATAGTTTAAAAATATATAACTCATAAAGAGCTTTGGATTTAGTACTTGGGGAACAAGTTACTACTGTTTCTAGACCATCGCTTGTTCAAGGAGGTAATTATGTCAAGATCACATTTAACCCCCAGGTTTTTCCTGGCTGAGCCTCAGTGTACCCCCACAGGGTCCATCTACAGCTCATTTAACAAAATAAATCATGAGGCACCGCCAGGCTCGATCCTGGGCCCCAGTGATACAAGATGAGCAACAACGCTTGTCATTAATAATCATTAACCTTAATATTATATGCACCCAATAGTAAGCGGCAAAAAAAGTATAACCTTCAGGATATCCAATTTTCAGAAAGTTGAAAAAGAGGCTGAGAAAAAAAAAAACACATCGAATTATAAATACTTAAACAACGTTTTTAAGTAGACATTAAATCATAGATTTACCCCTCCAACTATCACCTCGATGCATTATATGAGTGTTTTTTTTTTTTAACCCCTCACCTGGTCATTTCTGACCTGCGGGAGGTTATTCTAGAGGTAACCTACTATTATAACCTGAGGGGATCGATATTTCATTCCATGGTCCACCAAGATATATAAGTCAATCCGTCCATGCCGTAATCGAACCGAGACCAGTTCAGATAGCCACATGTCTTAGGACACCTTAATTGTCTCAGCTACACAACGGGGTCACTTCATAATATGAGTCTCTACAATATTCTATAAAATGTTTTAATCACAAAATTTTAATAAATGGATATTTGAATAAATAAATAATATGATTCATAATCAATTCATATTGAATTATCTTTATCCCAGAGGAGTTAGGTAATCTTGACGAATTGACCAAGGGCCGTGAAGGCCTTCTAACGAACAAAAGGATCATTAAAATCGAAGGGTAGGGTTTCAAAATAATTGCAGGATCACTTCTTTTCTGAAAATTCTTCCGTTACATAAGGTAAAGTAATACCGGCATTATTTATTTTATTTTTATTATAGTTCTTAACTATTCAATTTCATCCGAGGGGATAATTGGTTAAGAGCAGTTTAGGTGGGACAAGGCCGACGTTTTCAAATAAAACATCTAACTGCTTAGTATTCCCTAACAACTCCTCGAACCCTCTTCAAGGCAACGTTCTTCGTTTATCTTACGTTCGCTTTTCTCCTACTCTGACGTCTCATCGTTACTTTAAGTGAATATCTTAACCTATACTGTGAAATTAATAAATATGTTTGCGAGAAGACAAATGGATAAATCATTATCTCTTAATATTATAATAAATAACATTGGTGGGTTTAGAAAATTTTAAAAATGTATACGTTTCAGTGGCATGTATTGTATTGCAATTTTAAACAAACTTTATAAGATCAGTAAAAAAAAGGAAAATGACAATTGTTCACCTGGACATAAGAAAAAATTAACAAGCATTATAAATAAACGCATACAATAGTATACAATAGTAACTTAGAGTAATATATTTAAATATATTAATAATTCATTTATACTAACTGACACGGCAATGCTTTAGTATTCCTATATTTGAGGATGTATATAGATTTAATGTTCACAATTAATAGATATATATTATTGTAATTAGCTAAAATTGATCATAGATTATGTTGTAAAAGCTATAGCGATACTTTTTTTTCCTTTTTACCACAAAAACTCAAGGCTCTAGAGAGAGAAATACTTAATTCATCTATGCTGCCTAAATATATCAGGTTGTTATATAGAGTACACAGCATACTTATCAATCCGTAATCGGACATATATAAATTACATGGTATAATAAAATAGAAAGAAAACAATTTTTTCCCCTACAGTTTCCTTTTACAATCAATTTCGGTCTTTACACTAAGTACAAATATTTCTATTCATTCCTTTTTTTTTCTTTCCCTTTTCTGTTCCTTCAATTTCAGCATTTCACAATTTTTAATTCACCCGATCAACAAATTCGCTCTTCTGAAATCTCCCACCTAGATCATTTTCAGTGACCCGCTAAACAATACGACACTCACTATTAGACGGCAATGTGAGATCAGACCATCAATAATAGTCACAGCAGTATATTAGTTTACCAAAAAACAAACAAATAAATACATTTTACGAGAACAAGACTAACACTTAGATTCAAAGGAAAATATAATAAAAAAAGTCAGTTACAAGAAACACTTAAATCGCACTCTATAAGTTTAAAAAAATATATAAATAAATAAAAATAATAATACTAATAAAATAAAATAATTTAATAAATAAATAGTTTAAAACACACAAATCGACAGGTCCACATATTAAAATAAATAAATAAAACAATGAATAATCTCCGAGCTAATTCCCATGCAGGTGATGGTGTATGATCCCCAGGGAGTCCAAAATAATATTTTCTGCTATGATTGCAATAAAATAAATATGGATAAAATAAAATAAATGTATATCAGTAGAAACGTGAGCAATTTCGTTGATATAGATATAGGAGGAAATACGTTTAATAAATGTTAATAAACACTGAATCGACGGGTAAACATCCGAGGGGTAGACCGAGAAGTAGATGGGAGGATTGCGTTAAAACTGATTTAGTAGAATTGGGTTTGGAGGGACATCACTGGAGGGATGTGTGTAGAGAGCGATTGGTGGTATCGAACCTTCGTGTTCGATAGGCTTTCTTTATTATTATTAT
Organism: Halyomorpha halys; assembly: GCF_000696795.3. NCBI lineage: Eukaryota > Metazoa > Arthropoda > Insecta > Hemiptera > Pentatomidae > Halyomorpha > Halyomorpha halys. The sequence continues at coordinate 754,937 of NW_027107242.1, read as the reverse complement.
TATCATCATTACTACTGATGAAACTGAATGGCTGGTTACTGTTATCGAATGGGGAACTACTTAGTTTAATATATTAAAAATTCCGAAATGAAATAAATGTATATCTTTTGGTTTTGTTTTTTCATAAAAAATAGATGCTTGAAATAACCCATAATTTTAAACTAACCCACATATACAACAATATATACAACAGATATTGCATATGCGAGTATATTTTTATATATAGTATGTTTATGTGGGTACATATATGTTATTATATATAAAAATATAATGATGTTACATGAGAACTCACTAACTTCTAACCTTAGAATTAACTAACTAACTTCTATATATTCGACAGCAATTTGTCCAACTGTCTAGAGTATATGCTATCTTGCTAACTATACTAGTCTATTACTCTTGAGGAGCTTTCAATTTTTTAATATTGACCGCCGATCTGCGATGAGGCTTTTAGTATCTACCAGCATGTCTATAAGTCCCAGTGTATCATCAGTAAATTCCTGTTCTAATTCAATTTATTTTTTATATTATCTGACATCAAAATAATAATAGCATATTATTAAAACTTCTTGAGTATTTTTCCTTTTTCTTCATTTATTTTTCCAAGTTCATACCATGGTTTGTACCAGTCTTTTTTGGTACAGTAAATATATGCATATATATTTAAATTATTTAAGGATTGACCTGCATAACAAATAGTTGAGGGGTACTTTCTCTCTTCCGGTTCTCCCTAATGCAATTTTAATGCCCCAATGTAATATAGATGTAGAGCGATTTTAGCAAGGAACTAGGGCAGCAATCTAGGAGAGGATTTACATCTTTATTAAATTTAATATAGAAAATTTATAATCTAATGCGAGTTTTATATTTTTCGCAAAAATTAAATAAGTATTATAGTTTAATAAGTTATAGTTATCGTAAATATTTTTTTTTTAAATCATGGAAATTTAATATATAAAAAATGGAAGATATAGAAGGACCATTTTGGTTTGCGGTATCATGTTATGCCACGGAGAGAAATAATCGTTTTAAGTTAACTTCGTTCCTGTGAAGTTTCAATGACATTTTACATGCTTCTCCTCTTTCCAGAGATAACCGAATTTCTGAAGTCTGGTCCCATATTGGACACAAAACACTCTTCATCTGGTTACCCTTTGGTTACAAACAATTTTGCAAATATGATTCATTATATCGATAACAGTAAATTTTATTTCACTTCTCAATTAATAGATTTTCAATACCTAAAATTAATTCTACTCTAATTATTATTATTAAGTTAATCTTAATATTATAAAAATAGAATGAAGGAATAGAATAGAATATTTCGAAAATATTCCAAAATTAATAAATCAACTTCATGAATTTAAGTATACAGTTGAAATACAACGATGAACTACTATTAGACCATCCTACCTTAGTCGTGCTAAGTAGACAGAGGTAGCACAACTGGACGACAGCGACGGTAGCTTAGTCGCCCTAAGCAATCGAACATAGGTAACATCTATATATTGATGTTATAGGTAACATATATGAACTATATTAATACTAAGCGACTTGGCGACCGTCGCTGCCGCTCAGTCTCGCTTAAAGTTAAACTAATCTTAGGGCGTGTCCTTACTGCACATTCTAAGATTTCTAAAGATAGTTTGAAAATATAATTTTTGTTTTTAGAAAGGAATCTAAGCTTTCTTGGAATAACGAAGATAAACTTATTTTCAAACAAACTTAAATGGTTAAGTTATCCGATATGCTGTATAATTAAAGAACTTTCTGTAATATGTGAAGATTCTATTATAGTCAATATGAAACTCTAGTTAGCAATGCTGGACTGGGTATTATGATAGGTTCAATTTCAAATTCGTACCAGATTATTGCCTAGCATTTTCTTTATTTAAACCAGTCTCTGTCTGATAAAAAAGTATGAATACTCTAGAACTTATTTCATGAATTGCAACTTATTTTAACAACAGATATCAGCGAAAATAAATAAGATACCAAGAAAGATTAGTAATGTTGGATAGACATGCATGGGTTTGCCCATGGTTGGAAATAATAATGAAATTGTAAAATTATTTCTAGAACAAATTATTTAAAAAAAAAAAATTAATTGAAATAAAAATGAACGATGTGAAATGATGGCAAACTCATTTAACCGCTATGGTCCATGTGATGCAATCTAGCGGTGCAAATTGGAACCAATCTTCTCTTCACATCTTGAATATACCTAGTTTTTTTTTTGTTCTTAATAGGTTCTGCACTTGGTGACATATATAATAATTTTATAATTATTAAATTAAACTACTGTAACAGAAAATTTTTTCTAAGTCTTGCTTCAGACTCACTAAAACAGTAAAATTATTTTAGTCTATATACGAAGTTAATGTGGAAGAGAATACAAACAATAGCAACTATGCTATAGTTAGTTTTAGTTCTTAACTATATTCAAGATGTGGAAGTAGCATTATCCAGAATAGCTAGAACATTCTGAAGTCTAACAGAGCTTGAAGTACTTTGACAGTTCTCTGTTCTACTTGATTCCTAACTTCTAATATTATAATCTCTTAAGGGGATATTCCACACCTATTTAGTTATGAAACGTCAGTTTTATGTGAGCTTATTGGTTAACTGAAACTACAAATTTCAATTTTTTTTTTTAAATATTAAAAATTGAATATGAATAAATACTTTTGGAATAACTATGGAAGTTTTAATTTATTTATTGTTTTACTTGAAAATATTAACATAATTTATGTTATTCTAGCATCAGTTTGAGAAAGAAAAAACAATGTTATTTTACACATTTCTTACGTTTTGTTATGGCTTAGACGAGGTATATGACAGTATTACTATTAATTCAATATAAAAACAGAATTCTTATATACTTATCAATTGTATAACTGAACGGAATGATGTCACAATTGTTTATTGACAGTATAATTTAGTAAAATTTTATTAATACAAAGATTTTTAGACTTAAAGTAGTAAAATATTAATTCATTCATTAATTGGTTATGCAGTATAAAATTTATTTTTTAGAGAATTTATATTAAGTACGCTACCATTTTTCTGTTCTTTATATAAATTAAAAAGATAAGAAAAGGGCAGAGGAATCCTTATTCATTCTTCTTTCCTCGTATTGGTGGTGTACCTCGGGGTAGTATGTTAAGTTCCTATCATTTAAATTGTTTTAAATTTATTTTAAATACAGATTTACCTAAGTATATAAAAAGTTTAACAAAAAAATTAATTACTTTATGTTTAAACAAATCATGAGAAGAGGAAATCAATGTTATGATCAAGTTTTTCTGACCCTCCGATTCTTTCTGGATTGGAACTGAAAGTACTTTCAAGAAAAGTCAACAAATGAAATATATCAGATTTTTAGGACATAATTCTGTTGATGCCGATCACTAGAAATTGCGTGGTGATATTTTTTTGTCATTTTGTAGATGTTAAAGAGAATTTCGGTGGTAAAAGTGATTCAGACTGGATTATGAACAAGACTGGAATTATTTAAAACAAAGAATTAAATACTTATAACTTTTACGTACATTTATAACTATTTAAGTATTTAAAATTCCCCCAATAGCGATTGCTGTTTATAACCAGAACAAAGGTCACTAAATTTAGTTAGGAACAAGCTCCAGAAGAAATTACGATTTTTAGTAATTAAACTGTCTTTAAATTTGAAGGCCTGTTTCATTAAGAATGGATATAATATATTTAAACCCTTTTCAGTTCTCTGTTATCAATATTACAGAAAGAAAAATAATAGTGTAGTATTTACAACTAATCCTGCTCATGTAAATTACATGTAATTGTTAATCATGATCACTAATTGTTATTTAAGGAATAAGGTAACAATATTTATGGATTTTTTCTTTTTTTTTTAAACAGTGTGTAAAAACTTTCCTATCACCTCTCAGAGGTAATTCGAAATAAAATTTTGTACTCTTTTCCTTCAGTATATTAACGAAATAATGAATCAAACAACATTTTTTGCCTGCACAGCGGTTTCAACCTCTTCTTTAAGATCACAAAAAAAACTGGGAATTCCGCTGAATCACAACACGTATGGAGGGAGTTTTGAGTCCTGAAAGCGTCCTCAAAAGACCAACAAATACATGTCTTAAGAACTAGTCGGGAAAAAACAAAATAAGAATAAAAGTGAAACTGAAGACGAGCAATATGGTAAAGAGTTGCTTTATTATCATGGAGGTTGCTGGAACAACTTAGGGGAAAGGCAAAAATCCAAAATTCAAGCTATTAGTACAATGAGCTCTATACCAAATGCTTTGGATTTCCAAATCAATTGGAGGAATGGCTCTTCTTCTATCTCCTTGGAAATAATAGTTATTTCTAATTAACCCATACCATAATTAGAGAAGTATGGGATAATTGATAACGCTATAAAAAAAAAAACTAATTTATTTTGTTTTTTGACACGTTAGTAATCGAGATATGGAATGATGACTTCACTTTAAAAAAAAAAACCGTTTCACGCCACTTAATGATTGCATAAACTATAAGAAGATAAAAAACAACAAATCCGTTGTTGATCCTTGACACCTGAAACACTTGATACTTGAAACTTGACCCCAAGAAAAACCAATTAAAATACAAGAAAAATCTTAATACAATCGAGATCTTCAAATGTGTATTGCTAGCTATTATTCATTTATCTGATAGAATTGTTGGTGTATTTTGAATTGAAACAGCCAGTAGCGACAACTCAGTATCATACATTTAATGTGAGATGACCCAGAAAGAACCTTTTCTAAAAAAAAAAAAATATAATATGCAGATAGCCAATAATTAATACGAAATAGCGCTATCATCAGTGTTATACATCATTAAAAATGAAAAGATTGTTGCAATTATAACGTATTTGAAATTCACAATCTTAACTAATATCTATTTGAAATGAATCCTTTTTTTTTTTCTCTAGCTCCTTATTTTAGTTTCTGATAATTTCATTGCCTGGAAATTTGTCCTTTTCTACGAATTTTTATTTTTATGAGGCTTGTATTACATCATAATCATAATTTCTGATAATCATTCAAACCTTTTGATCAATAAGAGCTCGATGAGGCTCTCCTATTTTTATCAAAATTAAACTCTAAAACTAAAATTTACATATCAAATATTTTGTGTCACTTGCACCTGAAAGTTCAATTATTAAAAAATTTGTTGCATTCAAGGATTTAAGAAATTCATTACTTCTTGCAGATAGGAAATCCCTAATTATCGGCATTTTTGATTTGTTGATGGAGTTCAAATCCAAGCATCGCTTCTCGGCCTATCGGCTAAGATCAAAGTGTAATCCAAGCATCGCCGCTACTTTCCCTATTTTCTTTAGATTCTGCAATGAGAGAAAATAATGGTGGGTCATTTTACAGGGTGAGACCTACGATAAGGTTAGCATTTTTATTTAGTTATTTTCATAAATTAACATATTTAAGTAAAATGATAAATTATATAGCCAATATGCTTTCAGTCGTTTTGAAAATTTTAGAATCCTTTTTGAATTTTTTATATAGTTCATATTTCTTGTTGTTAAACATGTTGGGATTAGTGTCGGACAACCGAGCACTATACATTGCTTTATTGCGAAACAAAGCAGCATTATGAATAAAATTTTAATTATAAGAACTGCGGCCTCTTCTGTTTTCAAGTTCTTGCCTCCAAGTCATTCATTTATACTTCCTATTGTGTGGAAAACAGTTCGTAGTGAACTGTAAAAAACAAGATGACATCAGTAATACATGAAAATGATATTGTGTTTGTTTTTCCACCCTAGCAGTCGCACTGAGATGTCAGGAGTAGTTTGCATCTCATCTCCATTTGACCATTTTTATTTTCCGAGAAAAAAACTGTATAAATAGAAAGGCGTGGAAACTCAAAAAAGGGACTAAATTATTGGTCGGATATGATTTGAAGATTGCAAAAACAAGGGTATTTCTATCAAATAGCAGTAAAGAAATAATTTGTTAAAATTTTTCACCAATACATGCATTTACAAGACCCTAACAAAAAAAAAAATAAACAAATAAAAAATTATATCAAAACAAGACTCATCAACTAGGTGTATATATATATATATATATATATATACATCTAGAAGCTTTAAGATAGAATGCTCACCCTTAGAGTATCGAAGAAGTAATGATTTTCTAGATTTAAAAGAAGTGTAGTATTATTAAATAAGACTTTTAATAATGAATCTTTCATAGAAACAACCCTACCTCATCATCAATTCGGCTTCCATCATCGCCATTCTACAACCCATCAACTTCATCGAGTCATAGACTTCATAGCTTCTGTTTTCGAAAAGAAACTATATATAACAGGTGCCTTTCTCGACGTACAACAAGCATTCGATAGAGTTTGGCATACAGCACTCCTATATAAACTGAAAAGAGTTCTTCCCAGCACCTACTGTCTAATCCTAAAGTCTTATTTAGAAGAGAGATACTTCCGGATTCGACGTGCTCGTCACTATCCTCATATTCCCCAGCAGAAGCTGGAGTTCTGCAGGGATCTATACTAGCGCCATTATTATACACTTTGTATACCTCCGATTTACCCACAATGGAACACACTCTCACGGCCACATATGCCGACGACACAGCCAATTTAGCCAAGCATGGCGACCTAGCACAAGCCTCAGAACGATTACAAATACACCTAGCTCACATCCATGAATGGTGTATCAAATGGAAAACTGGGATAAACATTGAGAAATCAGTTCAAATAACTTTTACGCTCCGTCGTGGTCTATGTCCTCTAAAAGGACGAAGTTTAACCCGGACAGACACAGTAAAATACCTTGGATTAACATTAGACAAACGACTTACATGGACCTTCCACGTAAAAATAACAAAACAAAAGCTAAATTTCCGACTTAAATTATTATTTCATCTTTTAAATAAACGATCAAAATTACCACTTTCAGAAAAACTAAAGATTTATACTTACCTTCTCAGACTAATTTGGACTTACGGTGGACAATTTTACGGATATGCCAAAAAAAACTAACTTACTGAAACTGCAACAGTTTCAATCAAAATTACTAAGACTGATCAGTAGCGCTCCCCCCTGCATCAGTAACAAGAACTTACACAAAGACTTACGGACTGCCTACGTACAAACAACCATTAAATCATTATATAAACGGTTTCACGACGCACTTCCAACACACACTAACCCTCTAATTCAAGGACTATCAATACTAGACTTAGCAGATACGAGGCGACGTTTACGAAGGAGCTGGAATAGGGACCTCTTAAATTGATTTTTAAATTTCAATTTTAATGGAGAGGCATCATTGGATGACCTTAACCTTCATGCCTTCATGACTTTTTTTTTTTATTATTATCATTATTATTTTTTCTTTCTTTCTTTTCTATCTCTCTAAATCTCATTCACTGGTTGTAAAAATACTTTTACAGTTGTGAATAAACTAAATAAAGTAAAAAAAAAATAATAATAATAACGAATCTTAGTTTAACTAACAAACAAATTCATAATACCTGCTTGATCTTGTTTAAAGGCATGTGCTAAGGTCATCAATGCCTATAGATTATTATAATTATTTACACAATCACACTCATACATTCATTCTCGGAGGCTTAAAAAAAATTAAAATTGCAAGATAATAACAATATAAAAATTTAAATTAAATTTGAAGAAAGGCTTTAACTGGGAAATGAGGCGATACGCTTTTAAAAATTTAAACAGCAATCTGACTTAAGCTTTCCCATCTGTGAGAGCTTCAGATAAATTTGGAGTCAACCCTACTCTGCTTAATGATGATAAACAGTGAGGGCTTTATGGACACCCTCACTGTTTATCATCATCAAGCAAATTAAATTAAATTAAAATGAATTTAATAAAATATGTTTAATCGTGATAATTGACTGTTAATATTGGCACGTCGAAGGTGGCAGTTATCAGACCAGGTGAGAATACTAGGTGACCGAGAAACTTCCTCCCTACGACTGCTGCTGTAGGATGTCGATCATTTGGCTAATCTTCCGATTTCTATTAATTTACTAGGAGAGCTTTCATCCCGTATGGCCTGCCATCTTTAAGATATTTTTATTTAAAGAGGTCAGCAAATTCCTATTTATACCGAAAGACTGATCTATTTCCACCATTCTCAAATGCGTTTGAAATTTAAGAATATTTGAAGTATTATCGCCTAGATACGTTAACTTGTATAATTTATAAAATTTTCAAATACCACCTAAATGGACAGCTTATAGAATATTTACCAAAGTATATCAGGTTAGTCGCTTAGAACACTGAATCTCGGATAACACCAACTCAATAAATGTTATTTCTGATCTAACCTTTAAAAATATCTAAAACCTATATAACCTATAACCTTTTATAAATATAAAATAAGTTATGCTATAGCCAATCTAACTATGTCATTCGCATATACAATGGTATAATGGCAAATTAATAATGACTAGCTCTTCACCTTTATTTCCGAGAAATCAAAAACTAATTATTTTTCGAATTAACAAAAAAGTAAGGATGTTAGTAGTAGTATGATATAACCTTAAAAAGTCATAATAATTTCTTTGTTAGGCGATTGTTAATTATATGTATAAAAAAATTGAGATTGTTTTGTAAATATTTTAGATTATTTTATAAATTACATCATATTGTTTAAAACCCCAATATCAAGAGGGAACACATGAACTTAGTTGGCGCACAGATTTGATTTTATTTATTCATTTCTTTTTTAGCGTGTAGAATAATTTTGAATAGCAATTGTGAATTATTTTAAATACTAAAGAATTGTATAACATTAATTTAATTGGTAACGCTTCTGTTAACCTCCTCATGTAAGGTTTAATAACCAAGTTAATAATGAGTTGTGCTTTTGTGTTCAATATTATAATCAATACAAATTGTGAATAACCATGATTATGAATGCGTTCAACATTTTTTTTTTTTTTAATTTAATACAAGTTACATGTCTGTAATATAACTAGATAAATTTGAAAGGAATTATTTTGCAAATGTTATGGTAATTGTTTAACCCGCTTGTATAATGTCAACTATTTTGTTTATATACAAATTTTAGATGTAGAAATAAATGGCATTGATGAGCAATAAATATTTATCTCGAAAAATGAGCAGATACCAATGAGATTATTACGTAGTAGTGGTAGGATAATTTATTATAAAAAAAAGATGGAAATCGATTTCACTTCTGAACAGTATAAAAATAGCTATTCATAATCCATCAGTACAATCATATGTAATATGATGTATCTTGAAATAGAGTAGTCAATTTGGTTGTAGGTATAATTTTTTTTCAGAGATAAGAGTTTGAAATAATATTGCACATATGTACTTCCACAACCCAGCTTATAGCTACGTTAAATCGAAAATAGATTCTGGAAAATGTCAACACATCAACAATCGGGTAAGAAACGCATAGATTTTCAAGTACCATACTATTTATTTTAAAAAAACTTCAAAAATTAGGTCCGTATTTTATAAAAGAAAACAAAATGTTAAAATATTTTTGGTTTTAACACAAGAATGGTAGTAAATTTATAAGTGACATTTTAACTCTAATACACCTAATAATTATAAACCTTAACCCCTGAGACCATGAGAGCGATGAACATACGTATGTGTCCTCGACTCCTTTGTCTTCCAACCACCAATGATAGCAAATGTTAGTGTGGTAAAGGGTTTTTTTTATTTTATTTTTCCATTTGAGAAATTTAACGATTTTGTTGATGTACTGCATGGCTGTAAGGGATTACCGCATCAAGATGTCGTTTTTGTACACAAATCTTTTGTTTGTTTTATGTAGTTGCACATGTCCTTCGTGAGTTTCGACCCCAGTAACTACTCTATCCATTGGGCCAACCGGCCCTACTCTCTTTTTCAGATCATTACCATAATTCTAATTCATCCATGTTTATATACAACATTGAAATTATTGGAATAAATCAGTTAAAAAATAGTTTCAAATTTATCTAACGTTAGATACTTACTACATATCACGATTTTATGCAGTTAGTATGTTGTTTAATTCTATTTGAGTAAAATTATCTTATTGTCACCAATATATTTAAACGCTTTTTTGCATGCCTCTTTAATGTTTTCTATTCTCAAAAATCACTCATTGTGGACTTCACACATTTAACATCCTTACGTTTCATGATATTAATATAAACTTATTTAATTGATTTTTGATTATAAGAGAAAACAGCTGATGTCAGTTATTATTTTCCTAACCTTCAAAAAATTATGAGATCCAAATTTTAAAAAAATAAATTCAATATGTAAAAATCTATTTTTTTTTATTTTATGGGCTGCTATACCTTTCACCCAGTTGTGATGGGGATTTTTGCTAAATGTTTAAGACTTTCCCCGGCTACAGGATTTTCTGATTTCTCCGGTAAAAAAAAAAGTTATTAACAAAATTAATCATTTTCGGTAGGTAGCTCAGAAAGTATACATTTTCTCCATGGTTATATGCCAATTAATTTGTCAATATCTAAAGAATAAGAACAGATATTACTGGTTAGTCACTGAAAATTAACAAAAAAAAACATAACGTGGATTTCAGTAAAGTAGAAATTGATTTGAAAGAAAAAAAATTCAGTTAAGTAAAATTTAATTTGTTAGGAAAAGACTTCAGTAATGTAAAAATTATTTTATGAAAAAGCAAATCATATTCATTTACAGCATTTTTTGAAACCTTTAAATACAATTTTTCACAGATTTAAAACTAAAAATGTTTTAACTTAATTTCTCCCGGTGTCAACATATTCAACTAAAAGCTGTTACAAAACTAAATCTTTTCTAATTTTACCTATATCACCAACATTTAGAGTTAATGCCGTTATAAGGACGAAATATTGGTTTCAAATAAAGAAAAAGCTTTAAAACGTTTAATTTTTTATTATTAAATTATTATAAAATAAATTTTATATCGTCAGTAATAATTTGTTTAATTAGATACGGTGTGTGTCCTTTAGTGCAGTTTATAGAGCCCTAAACCTCTCCCAAGTTGTGTGAAGATTGACTGTTAACAGTAGTGTTAAAAGTTATTTCTATTTTTCAATGTACTGTATAGTGAAAATTGTGGCACAAATTTTTTTTTTCTAATTTTTTCGAAAATTCGTATTTAAGCTGTTATTTCTCTATGCCATATCAGTTATATATATATATATATATATCTCGGCGAAAGTAAAATGTCAAAAAAGAGAAGAAGGAATAAGATGTAACACGTGTGAACTGCTGTAACATACTAACTTTATTGGGTTTGGTACATCTCTTTATATACATGCGATCAGCTGATCTCCTCAGTCAGCTGACTAAGGCTGTAACTTTTATATATATATATATATTTTTTCTTTGGGCTCAAGTCCTCCATTGAGGACCTATTCAGCCCCAGAGTGGGAATCGAACCCACAGCCTTTTGAACCAAGCGCTCTGGGACCCTCGACCCAGCCCGCTCAGCTATCATGTCTATGTTTTGAGGACATTATTAATTGTATACGCTTTCTCAAGTTCTTCAGCCTTCTTCCGTTCTTCAGATCATTTGACTTTGGAGTTTGCTGTTGGGTGGCTTTTTCATGTACCATCCATTGTAATTTCTTTCATTTAATATAAAGCGCGACCGATTGGTGCGCATCTGATATTATTTCCTAATTCATATTTCTTCTGAAAATCCCTAATTCCTTGTTCTACTTCAGGACATGTCATAGCTTACTAAGTTATGGTGTAAAGGTTTTTTTTAGGTCTTCAGTTAGGGAACTTAAATTCTGCAACACATGATTGTAAGGTGGATTAGTCCAGATATTCGGAAAGTGTATATAATTATCAAATATATCACAGCCATCAATGGAAAGCTTAATTTTAGAACCAATAATTGTTCTATTGATCAACACTTCATACCACCAATAGTTTTATCTAATTCACACTCGTTTTCCTTGTACCCTAGTTCCATGAGTTTGGAAAGCAGTTAGAATAGCAATAATACATGAACACGTTTATGAGAAGATATAAGAGGAAAACCAAATGGAAAGTAAAAAAATTGTCAAAAAGAAATCTAATAAAATATATAAATATGAACTATAATAGTATTTGACAATTAAATAAAGGAGAAGAATGAAGAAATAGATACAGCAGTTTAAACTAGAAAATCGGAGACAGCTGAGCGTCCTCAAGAAACTCTGAAATACGGATTTTCATAGTAACAAAAAAATTCATTGCTATAAACAAATTTATTGTTTTAAAGTTTCGGATTAATTCCAACGTAATCTAATGATCAATGAGGACTTATGTTATTTTTGTTAAAGAACTTTCTTGTCGACTACTATTACCTTCTAGTATAGTTATAGTATAGTTTACAGTTTCTGTTTTAACATTAATTTAACATATGACTCTGACCCAATGCAGTTCTCTATTGGGAAAGGAAAACCGGCCCCCATCTATGGTACCTGGCCCAGTTTACCGGAGCCGTGTAACCCTCGCCAAAGAAGACACTTTGTTCTGACAAAAATACCCAAAGCGGATACTAGAGTGCCGAAGAAACCACCCGTGGTACATTTAGAACACATGAAGCACAGAAAACAATTTCCCACCCTAAGAAATGCCTCTCAGTTAGCCAACATGTATTGAATAAGACTAATAAATATATTAATACAATAATATTTGTGTAAAAATTATAAAATAAATTAAAATATATTTAGGCTAAAGAATTAAAATTAAATTTTAAATATTATGAGCAATATAATTTTAATAGTATAGTAGGTTGTTGTCATTGTACATCTCAGACCGAAACGCCGCACAATGGTGCCAATGATCTCAAAGACAAAATAAGAAAAAATCAAATCCATACATTTGTATATGCTCTGAACAAGCTTTTGATCGAGTCTGGCATCCAGGTCTGCTTTATTAACTTCGTCAATTCCTTCCCCCTACAAATTTCCTTTTAATCCGCTCCTACCTCTCTGATAGAACCTTTAAAGTAAATCATAACCTAACCTACTCATCTCTCTTTTCTCAGTCCACCGGTGTTTCTCAAGATAGTATCTTAGGTCCCAATCTCTATAACGTCTATACAGCTGACATCCCAACCCACTCTAACACCATACGCTGATGACACATTTTTACTGTCTGTAAACAACGAATGCATCAAAAATTCTACAGACACATAAATCCATTGAAGAATGATGTCAAAACTGGAGAATCAAAATAAATCCTAAAAAATCCCATCAGATCATCTTTACTCTCTCCGTCGTAAACATCTACCATCATGTTCAACAGTATCTTTTTAAAATATTCAAATGAGGCCTGTTGAACAGATTCGCTATTTAGGACTCCATTTTGACAAGAGACTCACATGGATTCCTCAAACAAGACAGAAACGACAAGAAACTGGTCGTCGATTTCAATTGCTACAACACCTACTTGACAAACGCTCTAAACTTCTCATTCACTACAAAAAATTATTATATACTATGATAATCAGACCAATTTGGACATATGAAATTGAGCTCTGGGGCTCTACCAGACCATCATACTCCTCTCGCATCGAATCCTTACAATCCAAAATCCTACGTAAAATCCTTGATGCTCCTTATTACCTTACAAATAAACTCATCCACAAAGACCTTAACATTCGTTGCAGATTTGTCCCAAAACAGTTATACGTCTTTTCATTCCACATTCTTTACCCATCCTAACCCCATAGTTCCTCTCCTAGTATCTCTCCTCCTTAACAATCCCTGATAATTCTTCGAGGCGTCTGAAAAGAAGATGGCCACGGGACCTTCTAATTTAAATTAATGCTTGAAGTACTAAGGTTCCTTCCCGAGAATTTCAAGTGTTTTAAACATTCATCCAATTTACTTATTGTATTTATTATTTTGTACAGTTGTAAATTACATTAAATAAATAAAAAATTCTATGCTATTAAAGTCAGTGCCGTCTCATTAACTAAATAATTTTTTGGGTAACTTTTTTGACACGTTTTGATGAGTACTTATTTAAAGTTTTTAAATGTTATGTAATTTTAACTTTTTTCAAAGATTATCCTCAATGAGTAATTAAATATATTTACAAAAATTATGTAGATATTGATTCCAAAATTATTTTACAGGTAGGTGAATTGGTGTAAATTGTGTTCTAATTTGTAATAGATATTTTTCAGCCCTTATTTACAAGACGGTAATTTTATTTAAGTCTATGATTTTTACCTATAATCTATTTATTTTTTTCATATAACGGCATGGTATATATATCCACCATCAAGGTAATCGTTTAAATGGCTTTTGGTTTTCACAATATTCAAAGCAATTACTAGAGGTTTTACAATAGAAAATGGAGAAGATAGGTGAAAACAATATTTATTAAAAAAATGAATTAAAATTATTAAAAAAAAAAAAATAAAATGTCCCCTTATATTTTACTTAAAATAGGACTTATTGATATTTGTATTTTGATCGGTGATATCAGAGTCGAAAAAAAATATCCATTGAGCAAATAATAGCTTGTTGGTATACTTTTACCCTACCAAACCAAAAAAGAAAAAAAAAACATGGAGAGGGAAGAGAAAACCCTATTTTTACTAACAATTAACAACTGTGAGACGCAAAATGTTCCCCCCATCTTCCTTGATAGAACTTAGAAGAAGTTGAGAATACCCCAGAATGTTTTTATGGCCTCAGATGGATAGTTATTTTTCAAACTATTTTGCACGTTTACACCAGTTCACCCCAGTTTCAATAACTTTCCTGACATTCTAATCAGATATTTATTCTAATGTCCATATCCGGGTATACACGACGAATGCAAATTATTAGTTGGTTGTGGTGGTTTCATTTACAAAAAAAAATATTATTTCATAAATTTATATATTTATTTAAGTGTTTCGACCACTAGGGCCATTTACAAAGTTAGTAGATAACTTCATTAGATAAAGATAATTAGATAAATTCATATATAATTTAAAACTTACAAAAGTTAAAGATCTATGTTCAGTAATAGTCTAGGATTTAATAATAATGATTTTGAACTTTTACAAAAATATAACCTTGAATAAAGATGAGCAGCAATGAAAGGCATCAGTAGATGATCACGACTTCTGAATTGAAGCACACTTCAATTGAAAAATATCTTCTTTGAGGCTATTATTGCATTTTTTTTTTGTCATGCAAATAATTTATAAAAGGAGTCCTATAGTAGGTCACGATTTTTATTGATATTAAAGGCTAATTTTCATGATGGCAGCAAATATTGCACTATTTTTATCGTGTAAACTACTAAAATTTGCTGTCGTGACAGTACTTCCGTGAATTCGATTTTGTGTAAAGTAGATTGACGCCTTGATAGTAGACAGCCATAAAACTTATCTTATCATTCCATAAAACTAACCTTATAGTCAACTTATAACCTGTATGTTTCTTGTTTGTATACGGTGATTGCTGTTTGTTGTATCTACTGATTTTTGTTATTTTTTTACTGTTTTTATTATTTATTCACCAATTAGGACCGTCAGCTAAATCAGGTTTATTGTCGGCGGGGAGACAAGCACAGTGGTACTGTCCCACCGTGATAGTACAACCACTAGAGATAAATAATCACTATGAACCTTGGCCTTTAGTCACGAATTTATATATCGTTGTAATATTTAAACATCAAATGCATGTTAATAACTAACAAGTCATTTTTTTCCCAGATCAAAGAGAGAAAAAGATAAGATACATAAATAAAGACCAGAGATAACAAATCTCACATTAAATTAAATTAGAACTAAATAGAGATAATGCATCACTCCATGAAAGTGCAGCATATTCTTTACTCTTTTCTCAGTTATTGCTTTTATTAGTTTATTTATAAATGTATTGAAATTAAACGATAAAATTGGTAAACTATAATTAATACAATCGCTTCTTGCCACACCTATCTGTGGTTCGATGAGAAACTTGACCTCATCAACAATCTATAGGTGAATGAATTATAAAATTGATTATTAAATTCAACAAACAACAACTTTCTCACATGAAGACAAATTGTAAAAGGCAATAAGTTGAATTTAAATATACGATTTGTTTACGTTTTCTTTTTTTTTTTTTTTTTTTGTCCAGACACAATTGCTTAGCAGCATTTCTGGCAAATTTCCATTCGGATTCGGACGAAATCCCTTACATATCTTAAACGCCTCAGCTTTTTTTTCTTAAAATTCAGCCTCCCCAAAGTCATTGAACCGCTCCTGGTTAGTCTGTCTCTTCCATTTTCATCCAACCTTTTCACCTCTGCAAATTTGGAAAAAATATTTTTGTCGAAGATCAGTAGCTCTTTTTCAGTAGCCTTTGATGTTGTTAACACTCCAATCCATACAGACGCATGACGCGTATCAGTTTAATTGTATTTTTTTTTTTTTTTTGGTAGAGAATTGTCTTTCTTGAAAGTTTTCACCTGTTGAGCTGTTTACTTTTTAAAAAAATCGGTTATTCTCGTTCTAATCTCAACATTATTCTGGGTGACAACGGGTCCCAGGCAAATAAACTCCGGAACCTTATCGAAATCATGAGGTCCAATGATCACTGTCTTCCCTGCTGTAGGAATCTTCTCAGTTACCATGTAATTGATTAAGTCTCATTAGCTTCTAATCCAAGCTTTGGTCATAATTCAAGAAAAATCACGGCCTAAAGGGACCGTCCCAGAATGTCTATGTCATCCACGCAGGTTATCTAATTCAATAACTCTTGTCACTTTACTTGTCTGCGTAAGCCTCCGCCTCTCATACCCTTCTGCAAAGCATTGCACTATAGCAATATTAAAGAATATACAGACAGACCAGTTCATTACATATTCGTAATCCTTTTCCAGACATCATATATATGTTTTATAATCGATCGGTTAGGTTTACTGCCACCATGTAGAAAGGAGATTACAACACTACCTCACTATCTCACTTGGGTGACAGTAGTATGTATCTATCTGAAAGTAAAATGTCACCGTGTTAACCAGGCTTATATCAATATTGCACACAACTCCTATTTCAAACATTTCATTTAATCTGTTAGTAAAAAGAGTATATATTAATAGCACATATATATTTTTTACCATAATTAAGATAATAAATGTAGCCCTCATATATACACAAAGGTGCATATATATAAATAGATAGGTTTAATAAATCATTTTTAAAAAATACAACAGTAAATTGTTGAGCGAAAGAGTCACTAAATTAATTATAATAAAATGGATCGACACAATGCAATAGAAGAAACAATTCATACGATCCTTATAAAGAATCTTTGAACGTTTCCATAACAGTTGTCATCATATAACAAGGTAATACATCTTTCTAAATTCTGTTTATGGGGCAACCACTATACGAATAGAGTTAGCCTGTAAAGTACATAATTTAACAATCATTGTAATAATAATTAAATAATAAAAATAACAATCAATAAACTATTAAATTATTGTATAAGGTAATAATTTATAAATTAAATAATAATAACAATCTTTAAATTATTATATAGGCTAAATACCAAACAGTATATCCAAACTGGGATTATCTACATTCGAGTGAAAAAACAAAACAAAAAAGATATTAATTGCTTAATAAAATAAAATAAAAAACTATACATCTTATTGTAGGAATCATCCTCTATTTATTTAAGACTTTGTGTTACATATATAAAAAGAAGTTTAAGATCCAATTTTAAGGGTACAGACAAGTAGCATAGTTTCGGATTCGTTTTTTATGATTCCCAGGGCAGTTTGTTAAAAAATGGAGCCAATCCTCCGTTCCATCACAAGCTGGACATAGCTTCTGTGGGTCCAAAATATATTTCTGCAGAGCAACATTTAGAGTAATAGCATATTTACCGGATAGTCGTAGTTGGGCAATCATTTTCAAGTGAGCTATGGGGCAGCTGATTCTTAGGTAGCGTTGAGGAGCATCCGTTTAATCCGAAAAAAATTGGAGTGTTACAGGCGTGTAGAGAAACTACCCATTGTTAGCACTCTATTGACATTTTACATAAGCTGGTCTCGTGGCCATCTTCTTTTCAGGTGCCTCGGAGGATTGTCAGGAATCGAAGAGAATGCAAGATTAAGAACTAGGGAGTTTGAGTGGTTAGAGAGTTTATAATGGAAGAAGTGATATCTGGTTCGGACTAGACCGGTTACATAGGGAACATTAAGGTCTTTATGTATGATTTTATTTGTGACAAAGTAAGGAGCATTGAGGATTTTACGAAGGATTTTGGATTGTAAGGATTGAATACGAGAGGAATTCGAAGGTTTAGTGGAGCCCCAAAGCTCAATTCCATATGTCCAGATTGGCCTTATTACAGTTATGTAGATCAGTCTTTTGTAATGTGTTGGAAGTTTAGACCGTTTGTCTAGTAAGTGCAGTGATAATCGAAATCGACGTGCAGTTTCCTGTCTTTTCAGTCTTATGTGAGGATTCCAGGTTAATCGTTTGTCCAAATATTGTAGTCCAATGTAGCGGATCTATTCGACAGGGGTAAGGGTAACATCATTAAATGAAACTGTAGGGCAGTCAGTAGGTTTTATTCTAGTTTTAAACTTACTATTCATGGTTATCAGAGAGTTTTTTTACTACATGGATAAAGGACAATATTGGTTATTCACAATAATATAGTATATTATATGTACAATTAAATAAATAATCTATTGAAATTGACTAATATTGTAATATTTTTTATTAAATATTTTTTCATACTACAAAGTTATTTAGATGAATTAAATATTAACAACGCGTTTAGGCTGTTATAACTCAATAAACAAGTGTCATTGTATCCCTATAAAATCAATATTTCAGGTAAAATAAGTATCATAAATTGGTAAAGAAATATAAGAATTGCAAATATACTGCCTGCTTTGTGTATATATTTAATATATATTGTTTGTAATAAAATAAAAATAACGAATACACTCAATTGAGCCCCGCTACCTCTTCAGAGGTCACGGTTATCCGAGACGCGGTGGTGGGATAAATATTCAGTCATGTTGGAGATTTTATGTGCTGTGGTAGTCATCTTCATTGTAGGGTTAATCCTGAAACAATGGATGAGTCAAAAGATTCCAGGACCCAGAGGTCTCCCGATCATAGGCATAGGCTTAGAGTTGGCCCGGCTACCACCGAAAGGTAAGCAAAGAATAATGGGAATACTACAGATACCCTAAGTTGGTATCTAAAGTGAGATTTTAGAAGTAAGTAAAAAATATTCAGTTTTATAATTTCATTTTTTATGAACTTCTTCAAAACACTTTTAAGATGAAACAAAACCTTTGAGAAACTTTCGAAAATTTGATTTGATAATCTTGGTTGAGCATATGTTTTGGGGGAACTAAAGTCAAAAATTACTTTTGCAAATGATTGGGATATTAAGCCAATTTCGTAGCCCTAAAATCATAAAAATCTATCATAGAACGGTTCTAAACCAAACAATTTCAAAATTTTATATAATCGAAACGTTAAAAATACCAAATGGCATAAATTGAATTCTACTGGATCAATGTGAATTTCAGATATAATGTAATGTTTTTATGATTGTTAATATTAATTGAACTAGGTATCAACCCTCACAATTCCTGAAAATCAGAACTATGGTTCGATCGATTATACGCTAACAAAAATGCCACTACACACCGTCAGAAAAATACGGAACCAAATTTTTACCTCGAAGTCCAAAATGTATAAAGTGAGTGGAAATTTTCAATTCTGGAAAAAATATATATTTTGCAGAATTAATTAAATCACTTAAAAAAAAAACTATTGAACAAGTTAGCTTTTAAACACTATTCTTAAAGATCTACGCAATCTATTTGCCACCTCTGGTTTTCAGTCGAAGTGTCGCGATTGACATTGAAGCGCCAGGAACATTTAGAGCTGTTCTTTTCTTAACAAATGGGAAGGAAAAGTTTGGTTCGGGGTTTCCTGGGCTGAATATAAACATTGTGCAAAGGAATGAATGTGTAGAAAATGGTATTTTACTTTAATTGTGTTTCATTTTTTTTTTCTACATTTTAATTGTTATCATTTAATTCATATAGCTCTGTAAATATGGAGGAATGAGTTCTCTTAACTTCACTACTGATTTCTGCAAGTATATGACAGAATTTAATAGTGATAATATTGTAACTACTTATAAAATAAATGTTTAAAAAAAAATCTTAAAAAATTTGTGTACACAATTTTATATATAGAACCAAAAGAAAAGCCAGACAATTAATATTTCTGATTTTAAAGGTACCTTACGAATAAAATGTTAGTTTTAGTGAATAATGTGGTTAGTACAGAGTAGGCTGGGATCATATACATTGAAGGATCAAATGAAGATGATATTATTCATAATCAACCTTTAAAATCTTAATTATAACGTATTCGTTTTTTTCTGTTAAGAAATAGATTATATAATGATATATTTATATTATTGTATAGGTACTGCACCTTTTCACTAAGTTGCGGATTGTAGTGGCACAGAATTATTATTTTATGTAATAATCATACATTTTATGTAGAATGAAAATTAAATAAAAATTAATTAATATATTAATGTTAAATTAAATAAATTCTTATTTTTATAAATTTATAAGAAAAACATTACCGAGTAATTGGATGTATACATATTTTAATATTTGTTTTTTTTTAATTTATTTTCGCCTCCAACGCAGATGAGCAGAGGCATCAAGAAATCTAAAGAATTATAATGAAATATGAGGAAAATCAGAGATAATATGAGTTGTGATAGATAAGGTTCTTATCAGTTAAAAAAAAATGATTAATCTAAATAAAAATGAAAACTCGATGCATTAAAAGCAAGTCATCGTTCTAATAATACTTATCTATAATTATCTAATCTTACTTTGTTAAATCCTTTACAAGATTTTTGACCCTCACAAATCATTAAATTGAACACTGTAGAAACATGTATTCAGATACAACTATTGTATAACATGGATAGCCTGTAACACTTTTAATAACAATTTATCATATTTTAAACCAGTGATATACTCTATTTAAAAAATGAATATGGTTTATATTAATGTTCACTTATATATCTGGACAAAATTAGGAAAATTAATTTCTTTAATCATCCACAAAATCAATATACACATATAGCTAAAGAATACCACTACTTGTCATCATGCATTAATAATCCCTTGATCATTTTGATTATAATGTTTATGTAAGGAAAATTTTAATTACAGATATATTTTTGGCAATTAATGACTTCAAAGAAACCTATTCGTCAGTTTTCGAAATGAAATTGTGGGCAGATTCTTACGTAATGCTTACCGACCCCGAATCAGTTGAGGTAAGTTGTCTCTTGGATAAAAAAATAAATAAATAAGTCGTATTCAGCATCTAAATTTTATGTTAGTTTTAATTAAATAATTATTATGTTTATATTAGAATTATATTATTCCATTGTTTGACAGCGTGGCTTCGTGATTCATTTCACTATATGTTCATCCTAAATCAATTAAAATATTTTTCTATGAATCCGAAAATCAAGATGAAATACACAGGGTGATTCAGGGTTAAGTGTCCAAACTGAAAATATAAATTAAGCATCTCACAACAAGAAAAAAATTCTCTATGAAGATATCTCCGTAGTCAGGAGATATCCACGTCTGAAAATATTCCTTGTTATGAATTCTATAGGTTATAATGATAAATTAATTTGTGTTCCAATTACTTTAATAATTAAATTTTAACATTAATATTGATATTAAATGTTCTATGTAAT
Source organism: Halyomorpha halys (assembly GCF_000696795.3). Taxonomy (NCBI): domain Eukaryota; kingdom Metazoa; phylum Arthropoda; class Insecta; order Hemiptera; family Pentatomidae; genus Halyomorpha; species Halyomorpha halys. The sequence continues at coordinate 733,149 of NW_027107242.1, read as the reverse complement.
TTCCTAAATCATTGATACAGGCTTGGTATCTTTCTTCTATTGCCGCATTGGTTGAACACGAATAAATATTTGTTATTGACGTATGCTCTCCACATCTGACACTACTGGATTTATTCTTTTGGTGTGATATTCAACAAAACATTTATGCAAGCCTGGTAAATGACTTGGATAATTGAAACTTGCTAAACAATAACACATATCTAGAGTTGTTTGATCTCCAGCTATGGAAGAACGATGCTGTAATAATGATCAATGTAAACTCTCTTAACATTTAATATGAATGTAATGTTTTCATTTCATCAATAATGTAGTTGGAACAAATATTAATTAATATATTTTAACTTAAATAATTAATAACAATGAAAATTCTTCGACGAAGGATGAATGTCTCCAAAAACATAGGAAATTTTTTTCTAGTTTTAAGATCTTAAACATGAAACACTCCGTATAATAGCTGCAGAAAGGCTAGCTTTCTAAGCTTAAAGGATATTATATAAATATTTTTTCCTTGAATTTAAAAAAAAAAAAAAAATTAATGAATATTACACTTTTTTTAATATTTTTAAATAGTAAAATTTATGTAATGTATATTATAATTTTTAACTCTTCCTAATGTAGTAATGATTTTTTATTTATTCCGCTTTGAACTAAATTACATTAAATAAATAGTTTATGACTAATAATAAATTCAAATATTACAGTACACTACTACAAATGATGCATATAAATAATTGACCGTATAATTTCAAACGATGAAGAGATGGCCAGAGGTGCGTTCAAAAGAGAACAGAAATAGATAACAAATATATTTTCTAACGTGTAGAGCTTCATCAGGGCTGTCCAAGTAAAGAGCTGTTGCGACTTTGACAAAGTGGGGCGAAACGTCGGAAAAGAAATAGTTCTTAACTATTTTTGTTCTCTTTTTACTGCACCCCTGACCATCTTCTTCATAACTCTACTACAAATTTTATTTATTTTACGAATAATAATCATAATTCAGTCCTAAATTGGCCTTGAAATTCCATTCGTTCTTCAATTTATTTATTTTTCGATGGTTATATTGCTTAGTATAAATATAGGGTTGGATAAATTCCCATCTTTCCCTCCATTTCAAGCCATTCTATACGATAAATTTCGATGTCCCAGGAACTATTTGACTGTTTGGTATCACTTTGAAGTTTTTTAACCACAGAATTTATAATGAAAATTTTCCTAGGAATAAAATTTGTCAACAAATCGTAAAACGTTATCGTAAGCTGCTATTACTATACTATAAGGAAAATCCAGCAGTTATTGCGTCTCACTAATATATTGGAATTCATTCATTTATATCACAGTATGGGATAATAGCGATGGATAGTGGAAAATTTAAATGAGGGACATTAAATTAATATATTCAAAGTAGTTTCATATATACTTCTTACCAATCACTTTACAGAAACACAACATATTAAATTTATATCCTCAACTCAATATATAAATTATTCATCAGCTAATGGAAGAATGTCGTTTATAACAAATGAGTTAGTAAGTATTAATATAAATAATTCAAACAAACATCCGTATTGCATCAGTAGAGGATCATAAATTTTATATATAATTTTACAAAGAACTCTGATATTAACGTCACAGATATTTCGACAAAAATATTCGAAAACCAGGAAATAGCCAAGTGGTGGTATATCCAATTGGCCTTCAAGAGATTCAAACAAAGTAAAACACAATCCTATAAGGCTCTATATTTCATTTAACAGAGTATTTAAATATTTACGATTTAAATATTTTTTAGCTGCCATTAATAAATTAGGAAGCAGTTGTAAGGTACTAGTTCAGAAACTAAAACATAATCAACAAATAGCTATGATTAATTCATCATTAGCTGATACTCCCCATTGCCCAACGTCCAAAAAAATATAGTTTTAGACGTTAAAGATATTAGCATTGTATGCCTGAAAAAAATACATATATATTTTTTTATTTTTTTTATTTAATGTAATTTACAACTGTACAAAATAATACAATAAGTAAATATGTTTTATGTTATAGTTTTTTTTTTAATAGTAAAATAAACTAAAAACATTAACAGAAAAAATATTTTCTCTTACCCTTCACTTATTATTAACAGACAATTACAATACATTTTACAAAAATATATCTATATTTAAAAAAATAAATAGAACCCACCCAGGATATGTAAAAAAATTATTTTGATGAAATCAGTGAGAAATTAGTTTACAGATAAAAGTACGCCAGAATTATTCAAAAGAATTTGATTTGATAAATGTTGATGACCAATTCAAGGATATTTGTGTTGTTTTCTTATCTTCTCAGTAGATTCTCAATAAAAAAATGTTATCATGTGAACATAGAAAAAAAATGTTATAAATGAATTAAAAAAAATTTGATTATATAAAAAACTAACATAAGCCAAATAAAAAAAATATTTGTTTGATTGCATTATCTTTAAAAATTTAACGTAAACAACATTAAAAAAACTTAATATTTGGATTCTTCTTTTGTGAACATGCTATTTATAGTGATAATCATTAGTGGTTAATTATATTACGTACTTCTTATTCTTAAATAATTATTATAACAAATCATTTATTTAACATTTTTAGCCATTACTCAGCAGCGCCAAACATATCAAGAAAGGAACATATGATTACGGATTTTGGAGACCATTCCTAGGAGATGGTCTTCTGCTGAGTGAAGGTGAGGATCATAATTAACCATTTGATAATTGTTTATATGCAGTATATCTAAATTCATTTCATGTAAAATAGAATTATTATTTATTTATATATTACAATGTTTACAGTTGTAATTATAATTACAGTTTGTAGTGTGTAGGTATCTATTCATGTGTGGGCACTTTGTAGAATTAAGTGTGCTTATGTTATGTAAAGCAGTGGTGAAAGTATTGATGCTTGAAGTACTCCGACTATGATAAGTCTCATTTGAGATTTCTCTAAGCCCTGAAGAAAAACTATATGAACGAAATGCTTAAATAGAAACCCCCGATGATTTATATGATAGGCTTGAGTAAAATTCAGACATACTCCCGTGTTTAGAGCAGCAGTTACTGATGATACATATATACAATCGCTGAGTTTCGAGTTGTTGAATACGAAATCACAATCGATAAATGATTTTCTATCTGCCAAAATCTCTAATAATTGTGACAAACCGTCTTTCCTGGCCCAATTTAGAGAAAATAAAGGCATTAAACATTAAAAAACCACCTTTGCAGACGCTATCAGCTCAGATTGAATACTGAACATCCTGAACTTAACCAGGAGATAAAGAAGAAGGCTTGATGCATGTAGAAGGGGTTAAAATCTGCAATAATCTCTACTGCATACTAAGCTTACTCAATCCTGCATTTTGAATATACATAAAGAATCTTTGTATATACCATACATAAAAAAATTTCCAGTACTGCAACTTTAATTTCCAATTCATGTATATACTATTTACTTTTCACTGAAACAATAACCCTGTTGAAAATAAATAAACTATAATTTTCCAAATAAAAATGATGCTATTTGCAATAAGGCCTATTAACGCTTTCTAGTTATTTGGAAACTGCCTGCTTTAAAGATAATTTATCCAGAGTGATAAAATCTTAAATAACTGAATGAGATTCTACTTAGAACAGGTGTTTGTGTTGTATTTTAGAGTTAGTTACAACAAAATTTATTTTTATGAACCCCAATAGCTATTATCTAATAACAACCTGTCATAAAAGTAGACGAAGTCATGGACCTAAATGTAGGTTTTATTAAAATGAGAAACACACTTACTACACTACTACTTTCCTATACTAGATTTGAAAAGTTAACAGATGACTGATAATTTTATCATAAAGGTTATAACACTAATGATAATGAAATTATCAATTTCCATAGAGGTATATAGTAAAAAATATCAAACATAGTATTATATGATATAGAATACCTCATCACAACCACTGACACAATATTTCATGTTTCTTTACTGTTATATGAGCACCCGCAAGTGACTATTGGGACCTAAGATTGAAGCTAAACAGAAAAATAAACAATAAAAAAGTATTGAACAATTATCAATAGGTCAAAAGAAGGAAATTAAATAAAATTATAATTTAGGTGAATTTATTTACATAGCGTCGAACGTTTAATTGCAAGTTCGAATGTTGAGCCGAATAAAAATGGTTTAGATGACAAGAGTAAGCAGAAGGTAGCTGGTAGCTCAATTTCCAGGTTTAGAATGAAGCTCTATTTATACATTTTTGCAAATAGGCATTATATAGAGGCGTAGGTGCATCATAAATAATAAACATACAGTAGCAGACTAGACTGTTAAAGTAGTTTGGCTTATGGCAGTGCAATGTTATCACTATGGTAAAACCACATGGACTTCCTTGCCCATAAATTACAATAATATTTTTATTAAAATATGGTTACACCATTTTTTACAGAGATGATTTCTTTTTAAAATTCTAAACTAATAAAAACAATCAAAGAAAGTTATCCCATATAACTGTAAATATATTGAAGTCGTTCTATTAGCCCTAGTAAATTCTATTTACAAGGGGAGGATACGCACTTGGGATCAGCGATTTCAATGAAGCTTTTTTTAGTGGGACTTGGTCGACAAATATTAGGCACATATCTGAGGGTTCTTGCCAATGTGCCCTAGAAAAATAATATTTTACATAATATTATAATTTTTTAGCGAGAAGGTTGGTTGATGTACATGTCACAATCTCACAAGATAAGATCATAATGCAAAAACAAAGCAGATAGGCCAGACCCATACTAAGACCCCCTTTATTTATTTCTAACCTCATTTATTAAATTTAATTAAATTTAATATATGATATATATTAAATATATAAATAGCACAATTAATATATATCTAAATATATACATATGTATTTAGTGTCCTTCCTTTGCCACATGGCATTACAAGGGGTTGAGGTGGGTCCGCTGAAGGCGAGGGTTACAATATTGGCCCAGGAGCTGCTGGCCAGGTGGTACATGGAACGGGGTGGGCTCCTCCACTGTGGGCTACTAAGACCCCCAGGGAGCGACGGTCCTATATCACTTTTGAAATTTTTGATTAAAACAAGAAGAGGTGACTTTATAGTTTTAGACTTGGATAGTTTAATCGAGCAATATTTAAAAAGCGCCTAAAACAGAAAAACGGTGTGACCTTAAGTTATACCTCTTGACCTTATAGTCTTCTTACAAATACATTTTATTTGGTCTACATGTATTTTATTATTATCAAATACCAATCAAATTTTTTTTATGTAGAATAAGGAGAAAATATTGTCAATTGTATAAAATAACTTTAAGTGTATAAACAATTTCTGAACTGAGAAACTGCCTCCTATACAAGGTTTTCATGGTTCTTTTCTACATTACATTAACCTGTCATCCATTTCCAGTTACATATTATATTATAATTTATAAATTTTGTATTAATTGATTTTTATTAAGTTTTTGTCCAGAGGTATTAGTTTTATCTCTCTTCATAGGTTTCAGATGAACATTGTAAATTAACAAATTAATTCATAGCTTTTGACCACTTATGATGAATTTAATCTAACAAGGGTTAGATTATAGGGTTAGCTACGCATCTGCGACACCAATTTTAAAACAACTGTTTTTTTGGTAGTACCAGGTCGAAAAATATCAGACACATATCCGAGGGTTCTTGCCAATGTGCACTAGAAGCTGAGAAAAATAATTTTTTACATAAGTTTATAATTTTTTAGCAAGTAAGTTAGTTGATATACGACATATCACAATCTTACAAGACGATATCATAACACAAAAAAAAAAAAGGCAATCATTACATATAATCCTCCAGTTACATATTATATACTATTATTACATTATATTAAATATTAGGCATATTACAGTTTCTATTTTTTTTTTTTAATGATTTTATTGAAATAATTCACTATATATCAAAAAAACGTTTTTATTTGTCACATCAATTATATTTTTTTTAGGGGCTAAGTGGCATCAAAGAAGAAAAGTACTCACTCCGACTTTCCACTTCAAGATTCTTGAGGATGCAATGACCAGTTTGGTAAAAAATGCAAAATCACTCACAGAACAATTTTTAGCTACAGAAGGCAAGCCTGCTGATATTGATGATATTATCAGATCATCTACACTCAAAGTTATATTGGGTAAATTTGATACGTTCACAACTTGAACAATTAATAAGGTTCTTTACATATATTATATCAGCTCTTAAGATTTTGTAAATGTTCATACTAATTAAGGAACCATTGAGATTAAATTTGAAAATTATATTTTTATTATTCTTCTAAATTGTGACAATTTCCATTAAAAAATGTGCAACAACTTAAGGTCTTAGAAAAAGAGTATTACCTAGAACAGCGAATCCCAAACTTTCTAACCATGGCACCCTTTTTTGGCTAAAAAGAATTGTGGCACCCTTGTTTGGCTAGAAAAAAACTTTCTCTTAAAAAACCTAATGCTTTTTGAATTACTGGAAATTCTTAACAAAAAGAAAAATGATGTACCAAATAATTGTCCTGAACATTTATTTTTACCACCTATCAATGCAAATGAGTAAAGAAAATTTGTCATTCAGCAATCAGAAGCAATTAAAAATACTAGATCTTTATGTTGTACTTTTATTGCACAAAATACTGTATTATAGTAAAATAGTTTGTTAACAATAATCATTACCAACTCTTCTATAGATAAATAATAATGCAATGGTTTGCACCCTAATCTTTGACCATACCAATTCTAATCTTGAGTTACAAAATAGTTGGTAACTTAAAGCATGACTTATGGATGTATACTACCCATGCATATACTTAAAAAACCTCTTATATAGCTTCTCCTAACAAGAAAATCATTTGACTAGCTCACATCAAACATGTACACTAGATAAATAGCCAAGAGATTCTCCAAGAATAGAACCAACTTCTCAAGCCACACTATATCACTTACATATACGTTAGCTATTAATTTATTTATTTAACCTTTTTCTACCTTACATAGTACTTGATTTTTTAACCTAATTAATTTAACCTTTTTCTACCTTACATACAGTTATTTTTTTCAATTTTATAATGACAAAATAAATCCTATAAATTCAACCAAAGCATAAAGGGTTCCAATTTTTACCCGAATTCTCGGGATTATATTCACTCATTGTAACATAAAATACAGAAAATATATGATATTATTAAAGTATTGACTTTAGATGATTAACTATTGGTAATATTGCTACTAGATAAACTTTGACATTGTTGTGATTAGTTTTCATGGCTAAAAATTAAATATATGATTCAGGAGTGTATAACGAACAGGTGTAGCAATGAGAGCTTATACCTTGTAATCCTAAACAAATTTGCAACAATTAGAGATGATCTTGTCCTGATGAATATTCAAAAATTTCTTTAATTACTATCAAAGAAAAATATTGATTCGAACATTGCAATTTGTTCATGGAAGTATAAAATGTAATTTTAGTCATTCAATTTTGTTTCAGAGACAGCAATGGGAGTAAAACTAAATACAAATGATGAAATACAAAATAAATATGAAAAGGCAGTTAAAAGGTAAATCATGCATCTTATGTTGTCAAATCCAAAAAAATTATTTGATTAACAAAAATTATCATTAGCTGAATGTTTATGTTAATCCTATGTAGTAATAGGTTCATGTTGATGTTTGGAAATTATTATTTCTGATCTAGTACACTGATAGCCAACTCCTTTTGCTAAACATATTCTGCCTCTTCAAATGTTGTTCTTTCAAAATTAATTTATTCTTTATTTTTATTTATATTCATGTTAATTAATACCTATATATCTATGATAATTGATCATCTGTACTAAATATTCTGATACTAATAAATAAAACCTCAAAATTCCCAGACTTTATTTAAAAATGTAAAAATGGCATAGTATATTACCTGCCAGTAAGCAGTGATTCAGGGGTAAGATGATTTAAAATACTGATGACTAAAAGAAACAATAGAACTAAGTTACTATTAGAATTTTTAAAAAATTGCTAATCACCTCAAAATCAATAGTACATGGACAACCAATTATGCCCAGTGCTTGTACTCCTCTCAAAAGATTTTGTCTGAGCACAGAGCTATCGCATAAATAACAGCTCCTGTCTAAAAACTGAAGCGTTGTCTAAAGTCCACTATGAACAAAATAGAACATTCTCCCCTACCATCAATTTAGACTGGATGTTAAGCTTTATTCGATATTCTGCATTTTTGACTCACTTACAGGAGTTAAAAAAGTCTGTATTTTATCACCTCATCACTCTAAATGAGTGTAAATGAAAGAAAAAGAGTTGACTCCGTGTTGACATCTGTTTATTTAATTTATTTGTTACCAAAAAGTTGAGTAAAGTTTATGGGTTTCTTAGGAGACTCTGTACTGCTTTCTAAAAGTCACAAAAAACAACTAGAAATCAATAGGTTGTGTATTTTATTATTATTTATTATCATCGCAGAAAAGAACCACCATTTTTCTCCCTATTTATATTTCTTGATGACCAGATTAGCCTGGTGGACCATAAAACTACTGTAATCATACAAGAGTAAAATTAAAAAAAAAAAACTGTTTGGAAATTCTTTGAAAAACTCAACTTTTTTTTCAAGCTTAATGTACAATCCTCTTAAAATAAAAATAGAATAAAATATTTCATAACAGAAATTTATATTCAATATAAATCTTGATCAAAATAATTCCAAATTATTTATATATATTTTATAATGATATGAATTATTTTTAGTTGATTTGAAATTACTATTATATTGAGAGAATTTAAGAAATTAACAACAATAAACAAAAACATTAGATAGGTTAACTGGGGCAAAGTATCCCTAATTGTAGGCACGAAGTTACCCAGAGTAAAATTTTCCGAAATAACAACTAAGAAAGAGATTAATAAATAAAACTGATATGTGTTTATATCACTATATCAAAGGTAAAATACAAATAAAATTAAGATTGCATTTAACTTTATACTTTGAGAAGATGAAGTCAAGCAATAAATGGTATATATACAGGAAGGATAAGAGTAAGAGAGAGAATTATACAAAAAAATATATCATTATTTTTCTACTGAATTTGGAAACCACCCATCATACAGTATACTCTCTTTTCCTCCCAGCCCTTTCACATCTGCCATCATTACCACTGCTGACATTTGACACTTTTGAAGTCATAGGTGCAATGACATTGAAGATATTGAAACAATGACAATATTTTATTTAGAGAATATTATTTTCTTGCTAAAATTTGACAATTAATTTTATAAGTAAATACTAATCTATAAGAGTGGTTAAATAAGTGCTCTTGCTAATTTATTTTTTGTTATTTAAATATATTTATGTTGCGAATTCAATGAAATATTTTAATGTCATAATGTTTTAGGATCCCACAGACAATATTGTCTAGATTCTTTAAGTTCTGGTTACACAGTGATTTTGTATATAACCTAACAAAGGAAGGAAGGGCCTTTAGAAATGATCTCAATCTTGTTCATTCATTCACAAAAAAGGTATGCTTTTGCATTGTCCATTTTCTAATAAGTCGAAGACAATAGATGTAATTTTTTTTCTATTTATTGCCTTCTACTTTATCAACCATTTATTTTTATTTCAATGATATTAATTCCCATCCAAGATAAATTTTAGATCATAATGTACATAGCTTTTGACACATTTTGTGATAAGTAGCTGAGACTACTAGGAGTTAATTCACATATTGATAATAATAGTATGTACTAACAACAGATATTTTCTCAAGAATTAAATATAGAAAAAGAAAGATCTTCTTTTCTTTACAGATAATCAGTGATATTGTTAACATTTATATTAGGATATAACAATATTTATAATAAAATATTTTACTAAAGAAAAAAACATTCATTCTTCTGAGTTATTACTTCTATTTAATAATACACGAAGAATATTTATGAGGAGAAGATGGTTGGGGGTGTGATCATAGAATAACAGAAATAAGTTTTAAAAAACTTATTTATTAGTGACAACGATTCGGCCAGAATTTCTAGTCATCACCAGGGCTAAGAAGAAAAATCAAGATAACAACCAATGAATAAGATGATATATAGAATGATTAAATTAAATAATTGTACCAAATGAAAATAGATAAAAATAAAGTAATGAAAGAAGTGGGAAATAAAAGGTATATATAGGTAATAAATATGTAAGTATAATAAAATAATTACTGAAGTAAAAATATAAAGTTATATAATGCAAAGCAAAAATGAAATATGAATATTTTAATTTAATAATAATAATTTAAAAATTAAAGTTATGGAACTTCATGGATTATGAATGGAAATTCATAAGTAAACTAATGAAATATGTAAGTAAAGTATTAGAATAAAGAAACAAAATATAAAGTTAAGTAAGACAAAGAATTAATTAGAAAATATGACAATAATAATATTGGAGGAAGATAGTCCGGGTGGTGATCAATAAAGGTGTCAAAATAGTAAAAGAAAACTGTTTATTGTTAATCAACGTTTCTCCACACTTTGCAGGGCATCAGAGATAAATGAGAAAACAATATCCAAACATTTTAGAATTTACAGAACATAAAAAATAAAACACATTTCAAAACAATTGTTAAGTTTTTTAAGTATATAGACCCAACTATCCCCACCCAGGAAGTACATCCTTCCTCTACCCGCTCCTGTTCCTCTGCTCAGTTGGTAGTAGAATTTTACTCTTATCAGGCCACTATGACTATTGTTCATTTTTATCCCATTTCCCTTTCACATATTACTGTACCTTACTTATACCACATCCACTCCACCCATCTTATGTACCTTATACATGTACCTCTCCATAACATCCAAAACTAATTTCAAGAAGCAGTCTCCTACAATTCATGTGTCCAGATCTAAACTGAGGACTATATCACACCTAGTAATATTTATTAACAAGAATGGAATCACAGACGAACTGGATACCACTCGAAAAAATGGGCAGAAATTCAAGCAATGAGCACTGAGTGCAGACCACTTGACTTTTTCTCATTTTCTTTTCAAGATGTTATTTTATGAGCTAGTGGGCCAGTATCAGTTTTAGCGGTGGATAAAAAAGGTAATAAAAATCTGGGGGATGGTGTGGCCTAGATATGTAATCTGGGAGTGGCCTAGATATTTACTCTGGAGCAAATTGTCCTCAAAGTAGTTTTTGGGTCTCAATTATCGGTTAGCAAGGAGCCCACTCAAGCACACAGTGTCCACAACGTTTTTTAACAAAACATTAGGGGTAAAAGCATTTCAAAACTATTATTAAGTTTATAAAGTGTGTAGAGTAACTAAAAATAATAAAATATTAATAATAAAAATATGAGGAAATATACATGTTGGTGGACTGGCGATGGGGTTGTTAATAAATATGACCAGATGTGTTATAAGTTCTCAATTTAGATCTGGACGCACGAATCATAGGAGTCTGCTCCTTGAAACTTGTTTTGGATGTGGTTGAGAGGTAGATGTATTAGGTAGAACAGATGGGTGGAGTGGATGTGGTATAGGTGAGGTATAGTATTATGTGAAAGGGGAAATAGGATAAAAATGAACAATTGTCATAGTGGCCTGATAAGAGTGAACTTCTGCTACCAATGCAAAAAAAAAAAGCAGAGGAACAGGAGTGGGTAGAGGAAGGATGTACTCCTGGGTGGGGACAGATTTTTTATAATATATAGATGGGCCTATATACTTTATAAACTTAACAATTGTTTTGAAATGTTTTTTATTTTTAATGTTCTGTTAATTCTAAAATTTTTGTATCTTATTTTCTCATTTAGCCCTGCAAAGTGGGGCGAAACATTGGTTAACAATAGTTTTCTTTTACTATTTTGACACCTTTATTGACCACCATCTATCTATAGACTATCTTCCTCATATGGTTAACTATCTTCTTCCAATGACAATAATAATATATGGTCAACAAAACTAATAACGTGGGTAAAGAAAAATAAGAAAAGAATATAGAAGGAAAGGGGTAAAAGAAAGATAAGAAAAAAGAGAATAAAACATAAAACTGGCATGACCTCTGTGATCCAAGTGAGGTTAGCTGCACAGTTGGTAAGATTCCAAGTTAAAAAGTACATTAGAACAGATGACAAAACTACCATAAGATCAACTACCATAAGGAATACATAACAAGTTACTTGGAAGAGCAAAAATAAGAATTTTAAAATAATTTTAAAAAAAACATTTAAAAGGGTGACGACAAATGATTTTAATATTATAAAAGAACATAAGCAATAGGAGGAAAAAATTAAATATTGTTACTTCTTTAATAAATTAACTATCTGGGAATATGTTAGCGATAAGTACAATTGGGAGTGGAGCAAGGGATGCGGTAAATGACATATGATCTGTGTAGAAGAGGGATAGGTTCTTTAAGTTGAGAGTAGATACTATACAATTTGTCGTGAGGCCGAAAGTAATATGAAGGTAAGATAAAGCAGAATGTAAAAATTGTTGGAAGTCATTTAAAAGAGAGGGGATGTACGATAGTGACCTGTATAAGGGGATAGAAGCTATGTGAAGAATTAGGTGAAATGGTGACACAATTTTTGTATTTGTTTTGAAGTTCATAAATGCTAAGAACAACTTTTTGGAAGCTATGTTTACAATTTTCTCTCTAATTAACTAGAAACTTTAGTTCTGAACCATAATTGTTTGAAATTATAGCTATAAATAATGTTAAAAATAAATAATAACCAATATTATTTAATGTTTAAGTACTTTTTTTGAAATATTCTCTACATAAAATATTTAATACCAAATAATATATTTTGTAATCTATTATTTTATGTTTAGATTATCAGTGAAAGAAGAGAGCAGTATAAGAATCAGAAAGCTGACCAGTTTGAAAACAAAAGTAAGATTATAATTTATATTTATTTAATTTTTTTACTAAGAATTTCAAAGTACTTTAAGATAGACAAAAAGGACCATAGGGCCACTTGCCGGACTAGTTCTCCCTACCAAATACCAGTACCAGTAACATTATGACTATTTCAGGATGATCTAATTCAAGAAACTATCTTCACAAGGATCATATTCTTGCTGATGAGGGCAAGTAAATTACTCTAACACAAGGTTGCATATCCAAAATGTCTGATTTATTTGGGATTTAGGTAGGGTTTACATAAAACCCATCCTAAGAATTGTTCATGCTCAAGATTGAGCCGCATTGATCCAATTTAATTTTTCTTATTATTATAAATACATTTTTAATTTGTATACACAATTAATTATACAGTACAGAACCCTCAGTACACATTAATCTTTAAGGATCTGTATCTGAGATTCAGGTGGCAGAGCTTGACAATCTATTGTTGGAGCAGGATGAATATCACAAGATGTTTCTCATGGCAGGGTTACTGTTAACTAATTTAGAAATCGAACTTAGGAAAAATATGGAACTAATTTTTTTTATATATAAGAAGATGGTCAGAGTTGCGGTCAAAAGAGAAACAAAAATAGTTTACAACTATTTTTGTTTCTCTTTTGACCGCAACCCTGACCATCTTCTTATATATCAATTTTTATGGTCAACTATATATACATATAATTTTTTTTATAATTATTGCAGATAGGAAAAAAGCCTTCTTGGATTGCCTTTTGGAGATGGATGAATTATTGACAGAAGAAGAAATATGTGAGGAAGTGGATACATTTATGTTTGAGGTTTGTTTTATTATTTTCACAATTATATATGATTTTTAAAAAATGAACTGAACTAATCCAGTGGGATAAAAGTTGCCTGCTGTTGAGTTCTTTTTTATTAATTAGTCTCGTTTTTATTTCACTTCTTTACACATGAAACAAATTAAGATAAATTATTCCAATCAAGAAAATTTCAAACAGAAATATACCTTTTAAGGTCCTTTGAGAGCAAATAATCAAATATTGCATAACATTCTCTGTGCTAATATATGAACAACCTAGTTCAAGAAAGAAAAGTTGTATAAAACTAAAATTGCCTATTAAAGGTTAAGATGTTCCTGGGATGTAACTGCAACGTTATCTATGAAATTGATTAACTGGATGTGCCACTTTTGATCATTGACTTACACCATTTATAGGTTTCTGTGAAACAGCTCTAGCAACTTTGATGAAACATATTATGTCAATGTACCATTAAATGGCATTTAATATTAGCTATGAGTTATACTAATAGAAATATTCAGACAGGCCTTGAAAAACTAATTTTTAAAAATGACATCCTCAAAATTATCTTTAGTTTTGTTTATATGAAATAATTAACCATATTTCATTGTTAATAATAATAACAAAAAATGGCTGAATATGAACTATGGAAGAATTTTACAACAAAAGGAAGATATTTTTGTTTAATAAAAGGAAGATGGTCCAGGTGTAGTCAATTATTTATATTGAGTCAATGTTTCGCCCCATGTTGTAGGGCTTCTTCAGGGCTAAAAAAGATACAAACACTTAAATGATGTAAACATAAATGAACAAAGTAAATGAAAAATTAAAAAGGTTTACAAGGAAAAGTAAAAATTAAATAATAATAATAAAAGGTTATAGACAACTAGTGAAAACAGAAATAATAACAGATAAAAAGAAGAAATATAAAATAAGGTGCAAACAACGAGATGGAAAAAGGGGATAAGAATAAAATCAAGAATATAGAAAGATGATGAACAAGACAGAAAACAGACCTTACAGACTCGAAGTCAGAGCTAAAGTGACTGTTTTGACAGGATGTTACAGAGAAGAGTGGGGATTGACAGTAAAGTACTGTAATATTCGAGAATTATTTAAAATAAAAAGGAAAATTGATATTTTTTACTTATTTTCAAATACTAAGTATAGCTTAGGTTCAAATGAAAAGCTTTAATATTGAACAGATGGGAGAATTTTATTCTATTTTATATAACATTATTGACTCTTAATCTCTGGGCGTGTTTTCTAAGCAATCAGAACAGACATCTAGCTACTAATAACACTTAATTAAATTCATTATTAACTACTTTTACCAATATATTTAAATTACAACACTGAAAATTAAAATTAACACTGAATGTAAGCAATCTCATTCATCGGTGATCCAAACAAAGAGTCACTTTATCTTCTTCGATGTTCTTTTGATGTCTTCGTTCTTCATGATGTCTAACACCGAGAGTAGGCAAGGAATCTTCAGGACATCCTGCCTCTAGGCGATGTCATCCTACTCCCACCTAAACACCAAGTGAAGCCAAAAACCAAAACTTGTCTCGATGTTCCATGTAAAGATTGATTGTAGAATAACAGTTTTGGGTTTTTGCAAATGATTTCCTTTTTGAATAATTTTCTTTAATACTTACTCTTAACTTATATTTTTTCTTAAATTTACTGTCACTACAATTATGATGGGAAGTTAAATGAAGTTTTTTAAAATATTTGAATTTACTCAACATGGACGCGATTCAACAGACTTCAGGAAGACACCGCCACCATCTTATTTGTTTTGAATAATGATCTTTTCCACTCCATACTTGACTAAACAAAATTGGTTAGCTTGCTTTTTTGATTCAATACAACAAATAAATAATACTGAAACGATTTATAAAAATAAAAACATAGTAAAAACCATTTATATATAAAAAATAACAATTTACTCATAAAAGAGGATATTACAGTATGTTATATTTGAAAATAATTTTAAAGTAAACATTATAGAAATAGTTTCTTTAATTTTCTATACTGTTTACTTTAAAATTATTTTCAAGTGAAACATACTTTAGCTGTCAATCCCCACTCTTCGCTATAACATCCTGTCAAAACAGTTCACTTTCGCTCTGACTTAAAGGTCCGTTTTCTGTCTTGTTCATTATCTTCCTTTATTCTTGATTTTATTCTTATCCCCCTTTTTCCCTCTCATAGTTTGTGCTTTAATTTATATTTCTTCTTTTTATCTGTTATTATTTCTGTTTTCACGAATTGTCTATAATCTTTTATTATTCTTATATATTTTTTAACTTTGTTCATTTATGTTAACATGATTCCAGTGTTTGTATCTTTTTTAGCCCTGATGAAGTCCTGCAACATAGGTGGTATCCAATATGGCATTGGAATACTAAAGATTAAAGTGTCTGAAAAAAAGTTTTAGAAATTAATGAGATTAACAAAAAAATAAACTGAATTTTATTCAATGATTCTCATATTGTTCAAAAACTTCTCTTCGAGTTGTGTTGGGAACAGAACTTCCTTTTTCAAAAATATAGTAATAGGAATATGGAAACATTAAATTAATATTTTGTTTATTTAATTATTTTCTGATCAATATTTTCGGGTTGATAAGTAATGATACTGTTAAGCATTACGATTTGCAAGTAAAATGTCACAATTATTTATTAAATAGAATAAATATCAAAATGTTATAATTTTCATAATACCCAACTAAGTCTTGCTCTGCAGGGACATGACACAACATCTGCTAACTTGGCCTTCACCCTGTTTCTTCTAGCCAATCATCCTGAGGAACAGGTATGTAAGATTATTATTATATTTTTTGTTTATTTATTTATTTTTTGTTTGATTTTGTTCATTTATTTAAAGAACTGTCATCAAGCTTTGGAAGAATAACAAGACTTTTAAAACTGTATTTCAACAACTCTCAACAATTATCTCAATTGCTAAAAGACAGTTTGATTTTTAAAATCAGAGTGTAATGTGAGAGCCTGTTTTTCTCAGTTTTCCAGTGTTTACTTAAGGATCAATTTAGTAAAAAAATTATTTCCAACATTTCCCATCTCATTGTTCTCTCAATTTCAAATTTTATAATTTTATTTGTATTTATAACATATACCTCTTTCTTTTTCATAATTTATAGTCAAAAATTAAATTAAATTATAATATCTATAATAGCTTAAACATTAAAAAAAAATTGAGAAGTGTCACCCAACTGCTTCCTTAACTAATTATACTAAAAAATTTTCATCATCGTTTAATATGCCCACTTCAGCGTTTTGTTTAGTAAAGAAACAATCAAAAATGAATTTGAAATAATTTTAATTTTTCTTTATTTCAGCAAAAGGTTGTAGAGGAACTGGTAGATATATTTGGTGAAAACGACAGTCCACCCACACTCTCTGATTTGACTAAAATGAATTATCTTGAAATGGTGATTAAAGAATCTTTAAGATTATATCCAAGTGTGCCACTTATGTCTAGGAGTTTAACTGAAGATTTAGAAATTGGTAAAAACTAAATATTTATGACTAACAATTATCTCCATGTAAATGTATAGTTGACCGTAAAAATTTATATATAAGAAGATGGTCAGGGTTGCGGTCAAAAGAGAAACAAAAATAGTTTACAACTATATTAATTATCTCCATGAATTTCACTTTTTTAGATAAATGAAAACAAACACGGTATTATTGATCGGAGTGACTTTCATCCTAGGAAATAATACCAGGGAACGCATTTTTCTGTGGTGTAATTTTAAAAATTATTTATTGAAGAGAAATAATTTAATCTGCCACAAATAAGTGCAGTATATAGCAGTGTTCGAGTATTAACTAATACAATCTATACCAAAATAAGAAGAACAAAAGAAAAACAATAAAAAGAGAAAAAAAAGTAAATAACAGTAGTACTCAGGGAATTAAAAGAAAGAAAAAACTAAATTTAATCTAATAATAATAAAATAAAGTAAATAAAA